>NW_025335568.1:27892194-28017862 GCF_004798865.1 Varanus komodoensis | reverse complement strand
AGACCTTTTTATTTAAGTGGCATTTTAACTGTTAGTATTACTAGATTTTATCTGGCCAGGGTGTCTTATTTTATATTGTATTTTTGTATTTTTAATTTAATGTTTATATTTATTGTAATTTATATTATAATTACTTTTAATTTATTGTTGTAAGCTGTCCCGAGGCTTCGGCGAATGGGGTGGCATAAAAATGGTTTAATAAAATAGAAAATAAAAAATAAAATAAATGAATTTAACTTATTTCCAGCAAGATTATTGTGAGAATGGGGAACACATTTTGGCACATTGACTTAAACACAGAAACATTGAATGTAATTGCCATGATTAAAGATGAAAATAACAAGATATAAACTTTTCTGCAGAAGTAAATTTATAGTTGTTAAGGTTATATTGGAACTAGTAAATAGACTATCAATATAGTAGATATACTGTGAGTACAGTAAAATATCAAAGTAGCATATGGTTGCCTTTTTTCCAGATCAATCTTCAAATATAGATTCTTTACAACAGCAGTTTCTTTTAGCTCTTTTGTGAGCAGAAATTAAGAGGGTAATTAGAAATATGAATTCTGGGAAACCACTGGTCCAGGCAGGTTTTCCATTGATATAAAACCTATTCTTTCTTCTTGTTTCTAAAACTACTCCGTTTGTATTCTTTTATTTTTGATGCAGGCTCACTCTCTTGCTTCATTAAATATCCCTGTTCTATAGTGCTCGCAAATCCAGCAAGGAACATATTTAATGTGCTAACAAACAATTCCTCTTGTTAATTAATGCTGATAGTAAAATACTGGTTGCAATTTTGGCTGATCAATTGCAACACATTATGATTATATTGGATTTCCATCCCACCTTTTTTCCTCTCATGAGGAACCCATGACAGCTTACATAGTTCTGCACTCATTTTTAGTCTAAGCACAATTAACAATCCTGTGAAGTAGGGTAGTCTGAGTCTGTGACTGGTCAAAAGTCCTCTAATGAGCTTCCTAGCTGAGTTGGGTTTTGAACCTCGTTCTCCCAGGCCCTGGTGCAGTACACTAAGCTCCTCTTCATACTGGCTTATTGCAAAAACCATACATTTTTACTTTAAAAATTGGAAAAAATGTTTCTGTACAGAGTTGGATGGACAAGTTGATTTTACCTTAGATCAGTTAGTGCGGGAAGATTATGAGTGATTGGCATGGATGCCAATTATGATTTGCCTGTGGTGGTAGAAGGGAATACTTACAGTTACATCATTTATTAGAATCCAGGATTAGTCCTGCCACATTTTCAGCCCCACATACTCCTCAGTTACTGGAATGCCTGTTGTGGCAGGTGCATGTCTATGGATATCTATTATCACTGAATTAGTATGCTACATTGGGCCTAATAGAGGAATGGGATGCAGAACTGAAATGTCCTAGTGGATTTGAACAGTGGAATGCTACTTCAGGCTGCATTCTTGCAGTTTCGACAGACTTCAGACTATGCCTTATTCACATGTATCCCTCAATTATTGGATGCCATTGTAAAATCCATTGATATTTCTCAGTTGCTTAGCAGTGCAATTTTATGCATGTCTAGTCAAAAGCAAGCCCTATTGAATTTAATGAAGTTTGCTGCTAGGTAGGTGTGCACTGGACTGTGCACTTAAATCAGCAAATCACATTAGTATGTGGGTTATTCACTATTCACAAAATGCTGTCACTATGAGTGGAAGGAGTCAGCAGAATGATTCATATACAGGCAGTCCCCGAGTTACAAAAAATTAGCAAGTATAGACAAAGAAGCATGTATTGCTAGCCAAATAAGAAACAGATGTTTATTCAGCAAGGAAGAACTGTAACAGTAAAACTAGAGATGCTACATACATGATTAAAAAATAGCCACCTCATTTGTAGGGTTCATCACATGTGTTCACAAGTTAATCTGTGTATATCTTGTATGCTAATTATTCTGGAGGAAATTAGTGTTTTTTTCTGTTTACAAATGGATAATTGAAACAGATCAGTTATTAAACCTTCACAGAAAGTATGGATAAATTTATTTTTATTATTTATTTATTAAAACATTTTTATGCCGCCCCATTCGCCGAAGCCTCGGGGCGGCTTACAACAATAAATAAAAGTAATTATAATATAAATTACAATAAATATAAACATTAAAAATCCAAAAATACAATATAAAATAAGCCGCCCTGGCCAGATAAGATCAAGTAATACTAACAGTTAAAATGCCGCTTAAATAAAAAGGTCTTCGCCTGGCGCCGAAAAACAAATAACAATGGCGCCAGGCGGACCTCTCTGGGGAGCGCATTCCATAACTTAGGCGCCACTGCAGAGAAAGCCCTCCTCCGTGTACCCACCCTCCTAATTTCTTTCACGGAGGGTTCCCGGAGAAGGGCCTCTCCCACTGATCTCAGGGGGCGGCCGGGCATATATGGACGTAAGCGCTCCTTCAGGTAACCAGGACCCAAGCCGTTTAGGGCTTTATAGGTCATCACCAACACCTTGAATTGGGCCCAGACTTCAATGGGAAGCCAGTGAAGCTGACAGAGAACTGGAGTCATGTGACCATAACGCCCAGTCCCCGTCAGCAGCCTGGCAGCTCTATTTTGAACCAACTGAAGTATCTGGACCGTCTTCAAGGGTAGCCCCACGTAGAGCGCGTTACAGAAGTCAAGGCGGGAAGTCACCAATGCATGTGTCACTGTCGCAAGGCAGTCGTACTCCAGGTAGGGGTGCAGCTGATGAATCAGCCGAAGCTGGAGGAAAGCGCTCCTCGCCACTGCTGTTACCTGAGCTTCCAGTGAAAGCTCCGGGTCGAGGAGCACTCCCAGGCTGCGGACCTTGTTCCTAGGAGGGAGTGCAACCCTGTTCAGGACAAGGTTCAATTCACCCTCTCCGAAGCCCGATCTGCCAACCAACAGGACCTCCGTCTTGTCTGGATTGAGCTTCAATTTATTGGCCCTCATCCAGCCCATTACCTCGGCCATAAATGATGCTTACTATTGCAAAGTAGTGTTTCATACATATTTTCCTCTCTCTAGGTAATTTTGAAAAGGAGTATGATGATGTCACCATTAAGATGATCTTTGGTATAGTTCAGGTAATTGGGTTTTCCAATTCCATTTGCAACCCCATCGTGTATGCCTTTATGAATGAGAACTTCAAGAAAAACTTCGTCTCTGCAATTTGCTTTTGCGTTCTAAAAGAAAACCGGGCCCCATCTAAGCGACATGGAAACTTGGAAATTACGATGATACAACGAAAGGAAGCTGTTTGTAAGAGAGAGACAGTCTCCTTAGATGAGAGCGGAAGAGAAGCATTCAGTGAAGGGAACATTGAAGTAAAACTCTGTGATCAGCCCTTTGCCAAAAAGAATTCCAGGAGACACCTTGCTCTGTTTACATCTGGACTTGCTGGGCAGGCTTCACTGGGTTGCTAACGTAATGGGTACTTCTTTTAACCCTTTTCTTCTAACATTGGGAAAATGAGAGAAACTTACGCTAGGCTTTTTCAATTTTCAGTTCAGGCTATTGACATCAGGGGCAGTGCATTCGGAGGGTATATCCTCAAGAACTGGATTTCTGTTGGATCGATCTGCAAGCAGTGATCCTAAGAACCAATCCAATCAACTCTTCTCTTACCTCAACATAATGTAGGTGTTCATTTCTACTGTTGGGGATTGGAGCAGCGTTTTTCTTCTTCTACTTCTTTCCATTAATTTGAAAAGTTTCTTGTGGACCACATTAGATTTCATATTTTTTTTCTTTCATGTGTTCTTCTCAAATTTAAGAATGGAAAACGTCTTTGCTAGGCAAATTGCCTTTGATTCATTTAACTTGAAAGTGCTTGGAGAAATGCGTTTTTTAATTGAGAACCATTCATGTTTTGAGGGATCTTGGCACATATTAAGAACAAAACATTGTAAACATGTTGCACTAATTCAGATTTCACCCAAGGTTAAGTCCTACCATTTTATGATCTTCATAGAAATGTACTGGTTTAATGTGGTACTTTATCATTTTTGAGCTTGTTTCTCCAAACATTGACTTACAGTGGAAACTTTGTAGTCCTGGATGCAGTTTTGTCTGGTTTTGGTGTAATATGAATTTTCTTGAAAAAAAATAGAAATTCAAACAATGCAAGAGAATATTTTGTGCATTGTATTGCTGTCAATTGCTGTTCAGTGATAGCAACATTTTCAGGAATGTTTCAATAATGAATGTAATGTAAATATGGGCAATGCATTTTGTAATCCAGGTGCTGATGTGTGTTTTTGGGGGGCTAAAATTATCATTTAGTTACTTTCACATCACTGCTATCCCGAAAAACAGAATATTCTCAAAATGTTTTGGGCATCTACTCCAACTGGAATGGTGCACAGTCAGCAGGTTAGTGACAGCTGCAGCATTTTTTGAAACTAATTTCTGCATATGGAAAGGTAACACGGAAAGTACTCTCATAGTCATTCTCTTTCTGAAGAGGAGACTAATCTCCATTGATTTCAGTGGTATTGACTTATGAAAAAACCTGTATAGGATCATACAGTTCCTGTCTTAAGCATTGACTGTGTATAAGGCTAGAGCATTCTGTTAGTGCATGAGGTCAGATGTATATTGCCTGATATAGTAATTATGTTGTTCTTTCCCAGAATTATAACAGACTTCAGTGCCAAGGTCTATGTATAGTAGTGTTTTGCTGAGATCTCATCAGCTGTTCCAACAACCCTTGAGGAGATCGCTGTAGGTATTATTGACAGTATCATCATGTAGATGTGGGCATGTTATTTTGACTGCCACTTGAAGCAATTGCTTAGACATACAAATTCTCTTGATAAGTGGGAAATCAAGGTTTTGGTCATCCTCGAATACATGTTGTGATAAGTTTACACAGCTTCCCATTATGTTCATATTCCATAAAGGAGTATTTATTTGAGCAACTAGAGTTTGCCTTCACTACTGCATTCTCTTATTTTGGATTAATTTGAATGTATTTATATGCCATTTTTTTCTACAGGGTGTTTAAAGTGATTTACAGTAAATACTAGTATACAGAGACACAACATCACAATTAAACATGTTACAACAGATTCAGTTAAGTCAAAGCCAAGAATCCATATGAAATTAATAAGCCTCAGTTCAATTCAGTACCACAGGGAAATTATCTTGAACAGCCTTCTGCAAGTGGTGCCCAGTGGATGTGCCAGCTTTCAACTCCCATCATTTCTAGCTAGCATGGCCATTTCATCCCAGTGCATCTGGAGGGGACCCTGGTGGGAAAGTCTGATCTGCATTATATAAGTACAAAGAAAAATCAATATTTGCATGATAAAACAAGCAACAAACACAAACCAGTTTCTTGTGTTGATCTTCCTGCATCCAAGCAGCTGCACAGCAACTCCACTTTGATACAGTTCAGGAATGAGACCTTCTCAGCAGGCCAGATGGTTTGCAGTTGCTTGGATAGTGATGGCCAAGATGGCATCAACAGTAGCAGTGTTCAGTCCTTTCCATCCTGCAGTTATTGCCATTTGGTAAAGTAGGTGCTATTTCATGTACAAATGGGCAATGAAGAAAGAGTTGGACAACAGCACTTCACAACAAATTACTGCTTCACTTCTGTTGAAGCTGGAGATTGACTGATGGGCAGCAAACAGGCATGCAACAATCTTTCTCTTGTGGTCCAGTGCAGAAAAAAGTGCCGAAGCAACCCATGTCTACACAGTACTGTGAAATATGGCATATATTAATATTACAACTGCATTGTACAAAATAGTGCAAATGTTGGTTGAGAAGTATACCTGGTTCTTCTATGCTGAAATGGTAAAGAGGTGGTGCTAAGTGTAAACTTACGTTTCAAAGGGCACAGATATAATGAACTTTACAAAATACTACTTAATGTATTTGGATTTTAAATTATTAACTCTGGAAGTGAGAGAAGGAAAGCAAACTTTTCCTACCAAGCATCCTTCTTGCTCCTTGGTTGTGAAGCTCTAATAGCAACAGAGCTCCTTCTGTCCCATACTTCACGTATTTATTTCCTGATATCATAGCCTGAAGTTGCCACTAGGTGGCTTTTCCCCTTGAATAAAGATGGGAACATGCCACCCTTGGTATGTTATCAAACTGCAACTCTTGCCATTCCTCACCACTTGGTGTGTGGACTATGGCAATGGAAAGTAGCCGTCCAACTCTGCCTTTCCAGCAGCCCTTAAAAGAATATCTCTCAAGCTGATTGAGGAGTACCAGTTCGAAGTGAAAATCTAGTTCTGAATAGCCCCTAGCTTTCAGAGGTAGACAACTACACTTCTCTCTTTTTGCAGGCACCATTGCATAACCTGGTATTTCTCCGCTTTAGCCATGGCCTGGCCTGTGTCCAGAGCTAATTAGGTTAGCCCCATTCTGTCATAATTTATGACCCCCTTCATTCTCTCATAAATGATTGTGTGTTTGAGTGGGTGGGTATCTTGGCCATCTTTCTTTTCCCTCTACTTCTAAAACCCATTTTGCTTACCACCCATCAGATTATGAATTGTGAACCAGCTGAATCTTGCTCATCTTGTGTTTGAAATTGATAGGATTAGAATGTGAACATATTTTATTTCTGCCTGCATGCAGAAATCCAAATCTGTATTCTCTCTTGTTGGCTATCACAGGAGATTAAAAAGAAAAACAAATGTCTGGAACCCTTTTTGGTCAGAATAGAATTGGATAAAGTCTGTAGTCATGATTCACCTATATGAAGGAAATATATCTGCCAGGTGATAGGAAAACAGCTGTAGTTGAATTTGTGCTACATGTCTCTATTCCTTTTTAAGAATTTGCTGATAATTTTGTTTAATCTCTTGGCATAATTAGATGAAATTTACAGGGATCATTCCTGCCAAAATTCAGATGAATTGGTACAAGAAGCTGTGATATGAGCAGGCCCAAACTTTGGTGCTTATATGAAACAATATACTTATTCCCACTTTGTGTAGATAGCTGCTATGAAAATGATGTATCATTAAGAAACACACACCCTTTCAGAAGGGTTGGTGCCATGTTTTGTGTGGAAGGATGATTCACCTCTCTGTGATTCTGCATGCCAGCCAGTGTGGTGTAGTGGGTAAGAGCATGGGACTGGGACTCAGCCGATCTGGGTTCGAGTCCCCGCTCAGCCATGGAGCCAGCTGGGTGACTTTGGGCCAGTCACAGACTCTCAGCCCAGCCTACCTCACAGGGTTGTTGTTGTGGGGATAAGATGGAGGAGGAGATGTAAGCTGCCTTGAGCCCTTTGTAGGAAAAAAGGCAGGATATATGTCGAAAAATCAATCAATCAACATCAATGTTTTCCTAGGCAAAAAGCTAAAATTTCTGAAGGACAGGTGCAGGAACTATGAAATTATAACGAATGATAAAGAGTACAGAAAGCAAAGGAACCACAAAGCAGATACCACAAAAGCCCATATTGTTGTAGCAAGGGAAACACAAGTCATGGAAGCTTTTTATAGAGCTTTCCAGATCTCGTAGCTGTGCCAGTCCTTTCGATTCCCTACAGGTCTGGTCCTGCAGGCACTTCCACAATGAAGCATGCTGTCCTTCACATCACCAGGAAGAGCTGTGTCACCACTGCAGAGCCTGGCAAGAAGATGCAATATTGAACAGTTGTCTGGAGAACCTTTAGCAGCTGAGGGGTTTTTGGTGGGCAGGCTGGGGTAATTGCACACACAATTGCTCACGTTTGAGAAGTCTAGGGATAGGAATTTGCTTTCCTCATTCCACTCTTTTAGTGCATCTTTAGTTCATTTTGCTCTGTGGTCTGTTCTTGAATTTCAGTTTAACTAGAAGTACATTTTAGAATTAGTTCAGTTTACGACAGCTTTCCATTCTTTCAGGGCACTTTCCCCTCTTACTCTCTCAAAGTTCATAGTTGTGATGTGATCATATGAAGTACTGTATTAAGATACTTTCTGTGGAATGTTTAACTGATTCACACAAATATTCCTGCAAACTGGTAAAGCACCATAGAAAATAAAATATTAGTAAATGTCTGTATAATCACATCATGTTTGCTTTCATGCATGTTGTATCAGTGCACAGAAACACTCGTGCTCATCAGTAAAACACTGCAGAAAAAGAATTTGATAAAGCCATGTGCAATTAACCAAGGTAGTTGTATGTATGGCTATGTGTACATATGTTTGTGGATTTGTATTAATACATGATAAAATTGGAAATTTCTATGTGGGACAGTTCTGCTATTATGCAGATGGAAGCCTGAAGATATGCATAGACAAGACAGTTCCAGAGAAAACTTTTTCTTCTGTTCTTCCTCAGCAAGAAGTAAATTCCCCACATTCTCTTTCCTCCTTTTGGATGCTTTGGTACTATTAAATACAATGGCTTTAGCATCTTGTATTAATGTATCTTGTGTTTTCGTTGTTGTAAATCTCCCTATGAGCTTTTTATGGCTAAGTGCTGGTATAGAAATTTAACAGCATCATCAGCATCCCCCACACCACAGGATGTTTTGCCCCATTGATTTTAAGGCTCATCTCAGAAGTTGATTGGATATTTATATCTAGGATTGGATATCTATAATTAGAAGTAGGAACCCTTTCTCCACTTCCTAGGTACAGATTGAACAGATTTTCTTCCCTTCTGTTCTCTATTTAAGTGACCCTGTTTTAAACATAGGAAAATACCATCTGCTGGATGTTCCTAGTTGAAAAGATGTGCTGTTCCTCAAGCATGCGTGGATATGCTAAAAGTGCCATTTAGGGCCAGGACTATGGAGAAGGGGCAGCATTTATTCCTTTACCGCCCTATGGTCCCAATTGACTCCTCTGTCCCCCTGCCTTTGCAATGGCAGGAAGTATACGAAGGTAAATTATACGATGGAAACCACATCTAGTTTGGTCCTGGTTTTTCAAACAGAGAAATCAAAAAAGCCCATCAGAAATTAAACTGTGTTATTTAAAAATCCTCAAAACCCTAGCTGTGTTGAATCTTTGCCCTGCAAATCAGCAGACGAGACTGCTGCTCAGAAATGTCTCTTGCCTATCTAACTCTTCTCCGTACTATGGGATTACACAGAAGGGATGGAGGATGACTGGCTTAAGTTCAGCAGTGACTTAAGGGCCCCGTTGGCTTGTTTTCCTGCACCTCCACCCAAGAACTGCACATTTTCCTAAGACAATAAGACATTCTTTACACCAGATATCTCTAAGCACATTACAGGCACATCATTTTAAAAGCATTTGAAGAAATAGCCAGTTTAGGCAGCCAGTATGCATATTTGGCATCTGTATGGCGACATCATGTGGTACACCTTGGAAGCATTTTCCTTAGACCATGGTTGTTTTATCAGATTCAGGAAACTTTATGGCTTTTTGAATATGCATACAATAATATGATTGCCTTATGTTTTCATGTACCAAGATCACTGCCTACCTTTGAAACTTTCTGGTTTGAAAAGGTAAAGCCAAGTCCTTGCAGATCTGTTGTTTCTAGAAAGGAAAAGAAATACAGTATGTCGTGCTGATATTGGCAGCTGTTTTGCATATCACCGCTGTGCTTCCAGCAGAGATGACTCTGGACATAGTCAACAGGCAGGCAGCAATTTTAATTCCCAGGTTCCTTATGGTGCCAAGCTTCTATACCATTTAATAAATGCCAAGTTTATTAGCCATATATGTCAGTTTTGAAGAGCAAATTAGATTTGGGCAGGATAGGCATAATCTCTCCTGGTCCAAACATTGATCAAGTATTATCAGGTACAGATACTCATTCTTCAGTGAACTGAGCAGCTATGGCTTTTAATTTGATTCACAGGGCAGAGGCCCCTATCTAGGTCTTAAAAGCCCCTTTCCACCCCGAACTAGGGTTCCAATTGGATTGGAAACTCTGTGTCTATCCTAGATCTGCCAGTCCCCATTTCAAATAATGCCTATTTTGTCTTGAATCCCAATATGTAGGGCAGAGGGTTACAGACCAGCAGATCCAGCAACGACTGAAATACAGCTTTCACCTCTATAGAGCCACAGGGAGTTGTCATATACTTGTCTTGGGTCTTAGACAAAGGTCTTCCACATTACCTGCTACTGATCCTTTTAACTAGGCAAGCAAGGAGATTTCTTCTTACACACGTTGTCTGCATGGAGCTATGCTCTGTTGGAACAATTCAGCCTACTCTAACTCAAAACCCTTAAGATGTTTTAGGCTAACTTCCATCATCCTCAGCCATGGTCAGGAATGATAGGAGCCTTTGTCCAAAACTTCTATAGGGCACAAGGTTGGAGAGCGCTGCCACAGATCAAAGTAGTAAATAGAAAAATAAGCCACCTGCCTGGCATTATCAAAAATGCTAGTAGCCAAAGGCTTTTCTACTAGTATAATGGATCATGTAAATTAATTAGAAGACAGAAATATCTTAATATTCACACTAATTACAATTAAGTATATACTTTTTAATGTATTTGTTTTTATTAATGTTTTAACAATATTTTCATCTTTTTTGCAGTACTTTTAACTGTCTTGAAAACAATTTTGGTAGAAAGACGGTATAAATTAAATCAATACATAATAATAGTATCACAGACATCAGATAGGAGTGTCATAAGAATACAATCAAAGCAGTTAACAACCTTGTTAAAAATAACTACACACCATCAGATGAAACATGTACACATATGCACAATACATTTATAAATGAAAACACCAAGATCCATTTAAAAGTTTTAACATGGCATCAGTCAAAACTGTAAAGCCTGCTGAAACAGATGCATCTTAAGAGTCCATCTAAATGTAGTGAAGAAATAGGGTAGAAATCTGATTTCCAGAAGAATGGAAACATGCATTTTGGACATAATCTTATGCAAGTTTAAAAGAACAAAAGACTTACAATTTCTAGCATGTGGGCATGCTGCGAGTTTTTGTCTATCAGAACTTGCACAGTGTTATGATTTTTATTTTTTGTTTTCTGCTTCATGACAACAGTTGATGTATCCTTCACTCAGGCAAGCTTGGAGGCCCAGAAGTGTCCTCTTGGGTGTATTCAGGAAACCAGTATGACTACAGATAAGGGGAGTGTAAACTTTATTTTTCATTTATTGTATATCTTACACATACATACATAATCTAACTTTATAGCTAGTACAATTTATTTATTTATAATATTTTTACCCTTTATCCAACACAGGTCTCTAGACAGCTCACAAATCAATATCAGCACATTAAAATACAGTATAAAAGCTAAAATTCCAATTTTAAAACCATCAAACTTTAAAGTACTGAGAAAATTAAAAAGTTTTGACCTGGTGCTGAAAAGAATAAAGCAAATTATTTGGGAGCAATTTCCAAAGCCAGGGTGCAACCACATAAAAGGCCCTTCTCCAGGTAGCCACTCTTCGAACCTTCAAGGAGGGCTCCTGAAGAAGGACCTTACTGGAAGATCTTAGATTTAGGCAGCTGTATATGGAAGGAGAGGGACTGCAGATGGCGCAGTAGTTTAAACCACTGTGCTGGTTGATCGAAAGGTCGCCGGTTTGAATCTGCCCAACGGGGTGAGTTCCCGTTGCTCCGTCCCAGCGCCTGCCAACCTTGCAGTTCAAAAGCATGCGAATGCAAGTAGATAAAAAGGTATCACTTCGGTGGGCAGGAAACAGCGTTCCGTGCACTTCGGTGTTTAGTCATGCCGGCCACATGACCACGGAGACTGTCTGCGGACAAATGCTGGCTCCCTCGGCTAGGAAACGGAGATGAGCAGTGCCCCCTAGAGTCAGGCATGACTGGACTTAATGTCAAGGGGAAACCTTTACCTTTTTATATGGAAGGAGTCGTTCCTTCAAATATCCAGGCCCTAAACTTAGTGCTTTATATGTCAAAGTTAACACCTTAAATTGGGCCAAGACTTCAATTGATAGCCAATGAAGATGCAATAGGACTAAGATTGTGTGGTCACATCTGCCAGTCCTAGTGTGCAATCCTGTGGCTCTATTCTGTACCAACTGAAGTATTTGGACAGTCTTTAAGGGTATCCTCATATACAGCACATTACAATAGTCCAGTCAGGAAGTTACCAGAAAGTGTTGCTAGGTTCTATATGTCCAGGTAAGGACATCATTGATGGATCAGCCGAAGCTGGGGGAAAGTGTTCCTCACCATAGGAATCACCTGGGATGCCAGAAATAACTCTGCATCAAGGAGCACTCCCAAAAGTGCATCCTGATTCTGCATCATTCTTTCACACAAGTGGTGTTGCTTCATCCTGGTAAATTCCTGAATTTTCCTAGAGTGGGGACCTGAGTAGACCAGGACTTCACCCTTTTCCTCTTGTGACAAGCCCAAGATGGCTTACATAGCTCCATTTTACCCTCACAACACAGCCCTGTGAGGCAGTTTGGGCTGAGAGTTAAGTGACTGACGGAACATCACCCCGTGAGCTTTAAGTGCTTGTAAATACTCTGAGCAGGCACTAGAACATAGATCTTCCACCTCCATGGTCAACAATGGCTGTTTGTTTGTGGTATCCAACAATTCATTACCGGTGTGAGCATATATTCGGTAAAAACAGGGATTAAATTTAGGGGTAGCTGAATTTGTAGTTAGGCTTTGATAATAATCACTAGTCCATATGGTGAAGATGCCATGTGTGTATGGACTTAGTCATTTGTAATTCTACTGAAATTATAAGTTTGAAATTGTGTAGTCAGTCCTAAAGCGTTTATCATGCCTTAAAGGCATAGTAAATAATAAAAATCTTAACAGCACACAAAGATGTCATGTCAAGGCAATGAAATTCTAATAATTATTGTGTGAGCCACTAGAGGGCGCTGCCTAGCAAGAATGCTGACTAGATGAATGTTAACTCATTGCCAAAGTGTCATTTATCAAGCCTTAAATAGATTGCATTATTAGTAAAATCTGAATTGCAGGGGAATCAGTTTTAAACTGGGGGAGTCCTTAACTTATCATCCTACACTTTTCGTTTACTAGAAATAGTGCTTAACAGAGATGACTTAATATTTACCGAAAATCTGAGATAGAGCCACAACTGTGATTCATGGGCAAAACCTGAAAGGGTGGGTGATGGCAAAGTGTTTTTAGAACATTATGAAATGTTAATTAATATGAAAGGATTTCATATCAGAAACTCATGTTGGTTATTCTGTATTCGTGCTGTAATCCTATACTCATTCACCGGGGTGTAAACTCTACTGAATTCAGTGGGACTTGCCTCTGAGTAGATAGGTTTAGGATTGCATTGTAAGCTGATAATTTTCCTAAGTAGGGATAAATGTGTATTTGGTGAATTCCATTACAAATGAAGCTGATCTGCAGAATATACTCGTAGTTATCTTCTGGGAAAGAACATTGCTGAATTTTGTGAGGCAGTTGTTTGCTCAAAAAAGGTATAAAATGCATGTGAAATTAACATTCTGGGCTAAAATATATTTAGCATTGTATGTTTTAATAGAAAATATGTTTAGAAATGTGTATATATTATGAAAAATTTAAATAAATTGATTTAAATGGGTTAAAATGATGGATATGGAAATGAAATAAAATGGATTTATGAATGAAATATGCAAGACTCAAACATGGACTCAAAATCTGTCTCTCCCTACTTCTAATGGAAACAAGTGCTATCAAAGACCCATAACCAAAGCTTGTCGAAGTTAGTCAATAGGTAGGTTTGAACAATCAGAGAAGAATAATCAGGTAGGATATAAATAATAAATAAATAAGTCACCATAACTGATTTTCCTACAGTGTCTGTGATGTTTGAGCCAGCTAAATCACCATAATTAGCTTTACTAGGTACAGTCTGTTGCCATCGGAACCCAGCAAGGGTTGGAGATGCAAACCATCCCATGACCCTAGGATAGGCCATGGGTTCCAGAATAGTTGTAAGTCCATGAACCTCCACCCTGGCAAGGTTTCACTGACGTTATAAATTTGAAAACAATTACAGTAATTCAACAGCAGATGACCAGTGTATAAACTATTTTCCTTCCTTGATTGTCCAAACCCAGTCACTGATTTATATACATTGTGAGAGCAAAATATCACTTGAAACAAGGGCTAACTAAGATCCTGTGTTCAGTATCAAGTGACAGTCAAAAAATGTATAAAAAGGTGTAATGCAAATAGCTCATGCTTACTGTGGAATATGGGAGTTGAGGTCCAACACACTTGAGGGCACAAGGTCAGAAAAGGTTGTGCTACAGCTTTCTTCAGTCTGAGCAAAATGCAGTAGGGGACCTTTCTAGGTCTAGAATTAAGCAGAAACACTAAAGTGAATCTAATGACTTTTTCA
Source organism: Varanus komodoensis (assembly GCF_004798865.1). Taxonomy (NCBI): domain Eukaryota; kingdom Metazoa; phylum Chordata; class Lepidosauria; order Squamata; family Varanidae; genus Varanus; species Varanus komodoensis. The sequence goes on along the minus strand of NW_025335568.1, from coordinate 28,003,575 downwards.
TGTTATCTACAAGGGAAGTAAGTGGCTGAAAACCACAAAAATGTACAGCTTCCCTTACTCTTTGACTAATTCTTCCTTTGTATAAACTATAACATTTGCTGTGTTGGAAGATGGGGGATTTCCTTAGTAAAAGCTTTATGTTTTACCACTGACGTAAGCTGAGGCTGTGCTTATAATACGACGAATGGAAGAGGGGCTTTTTAGTCAACAGCAAACATCCCCAAATTGAGCATTCAGCTGTCAGGACACAGTCAGAGAGACTGGGGGCATTTGATGCAGTCCAGCAAATGGACAAACTGACTCAGTTCTGGGGGAACTTTTGAACGAGGCATTCATGTGAATCTTGTGACATGTTCCAAGTTCTGTGAGCTGCACATTAAGAAATGTCTGTCTCTTAAAAACTAGATCATCCTTGAATTATGCAGCTTGTACTGGTGGGAATCTGGAAACAATGGAAGAACTTTTAATTAAATTTAATTGTCACAGACTGTACCTCTATGTAAGACAGGCAAAAAGTTGGCCTAGCCGGCCCTTGCTGAGAGCCCAGACTGCAGCAGGGGTATCCTAGCAAGAGCCCCTTGGACTTGCGCCTCCTCTTCACCGTTGCATCCTGCCCACTTACCTGCTCCTTGCTCTGGCCCAGACAAGAGTGCCCGGGGAGCGGGAGCAGCAGCTATCTTTGGAAAGAGTTTGTAACATGCTCTTGCTTGTCTTTAAGTTCAGACTGACTTATTCTCATCATTACAGTGTGGCAGGGTGGCTAGAGTGTTGGATTCAGTATGCATTGTCATAATAACATTGGGAATCACTGGGAACTCCTCCTGCAGAACATCCACTGAAATGAAGTGGAGTTGTTCCAGACCACAACAATACAGGGAGTTGCCTTGTAGTAACTCAGACCATTGGGCCACTGATCCCATGAAGCTTCCTTGTCCTGTGCCCCCCAAGATGTCCAACAGTCTGCAATAGAAACATAGAAATAAAGTGAGTCAGAAGGGGTCTCCCGGGCCATCTAGTCTGATCCCCGGCTCCAGCCAGCTCCATTCATGTAATTCCCAACATGTGGTTGTCCAATCTTTCCTTGAACACCCTCATTGATGGGGCCTCAACCCCTCCCTTGGAAGATCATTCCATATCCTAGGGGTCCTAACCATCAGAAAAGACTTCATGACATCCAACCTGTGGCAGTTGTCATCCAAAACTCCTCGGTGCCAACAGGTAAAGGAAGCACCAGGTTATGGAAGACTGCCAGTGTTTTTCTGAAGTTCTGGAAAGGAGACTTTCCCAACCCTGCCTGGAGATGCTAGGGACTAAGCCAGGAAACTTACGCATGCAGATCATGTGCTCTTTCACTGGACACACCCTTCCCCAGTCTTGTATTATTCAGGAACTTGCATGGGAGGTTTTCCCAATGGATTATGCCATAGTACTTTCCTTAGAAAGCTTTTGATCCAGCCATTTTGGTAAGTGTCCCTGGAGCATCTTTGTAGCAACTGCCTTGGTTCATTTCCTTGAATCATCCGTTTTCTTTTCCCGGAATCGTTCAATGAAATACTTTTTCTTTGCTGGTTCTACACTCTGGATTGCACAGATGAAGCTATAGGCAACTGGGGAAAAGACACAGGCAGGTGCATTAACAGTAGGAAGGATCTATTAGATTCAGCCTGGGTGGGTTGTGGCTCCTAGGAGGAACCAGGGCATGATGTTGCAGCCTGAGGGAGCTCTTTGGAACAGCATTTGTTTAACTACAAGGTAAAAGCTGCTTATTTTCCTAGCAGTGGCTCATATGAAGCAGCACAGGAATGCTAAATCACATAGTTCAGGCTGAGGCCTGAACAGGATGCGTGGGTGGCTGGCAGGACCCACCATTGCTGATGTCTGCCCCGCATCTGTGATCCGCCATTTAAAATTTTCCATAATACCCTGTAGTGATGCTACTCTGAGGCATTGTGGGAAATATAAAACGGCAGCCCACAGCAGCCTACCACTCTCCCTGGAATGGTGATACATTTGGCTTTTTTTTTTTTTACTATTTTTACCACCGCATCAGATGTTTCCTGTTTCAAATATTTGTCTTTGTGTGTAGAATATGCTATGTGGTAACCCCTCATCTTAAAATTGTAATTTTTTCACTTACTGAGTCTGTTGGCATTTTTATATTGTTGTTCTATTTATTTTTATGGGATTGTCTTGTTTTTAATTGTAGGTCACACTGAATGATGCACTGAAAGGGCAAAGTATATTTTGTCTAAAAAGCAAACAGACAATCAGTGAAGATTTCTTGAACTAGCAGACCACTCTGGTACTATTGGGAAGATAAGCAAAGTGTCCTATTTCCTGTTGCAAGATCCAGCTGGTAACGTACTTCAAAATCAGATGTGTGGACAGATGTAGCTGAAACAGAAAGAGAGTCTATCCTGACATACAGAGTTCCATGTATGCAATGCATACTGTTAATGTGGATAAACAATTATTTTTATAGGTTTATAGGTGATGGAAGAAAAATATATAGTCTTGCTGTATCCTTGTAATACCCCAAACACTTGTAAATAAGTGAGCCTCATGCAGTGCAAAAGATGATGCATCACCATTTTTACAAATTTTAGCAAAATTATTCATCTGAACACCCCTTTCCCCTTCTTCAGTTGTATTTGTTTTCTCCTGTCTGTTCCCCAGTGTTTAAGAACTTTACTCAACATAATTTTACAAGTATAAATCCGTGCTGGTTCCATTAAACAGGAATCACGTCAGAGGAATCACAGCCTGAGATCAAAAGTTACTCTGGTTTATAGTCTTCTCATGTAAAAACAGGGAAACAGCCCAAGGCACTTTTCACACGTGTGTGTGTGTGTGTGTGTGTCTCAATCTCTCTGAAATATTTTGTACTTTAAAAATGAGGAGAAAGAGATCAAATACAATAGGAGTAGAGTTGGAAGATGTACCAGAAAAAAATTGATCTGAGTTTGAGTATACTGATTCAGTGATGGACAATGAGATTGATCTTGTCCACTATCACAAATTAATCCTCCTGCACCAGCAGAGCACAAAGATCCACTGACAAAACTGATCTATGGAAATCAAGCAATGCTGAAGATCACTGGTATTACTTTATATTGGCATACTTGCCTCTAGAATTATCTGCATTGGAGCAGATCTTCTAATCTTTCTCCCTCCACCCCCCACACGCCTATGTTTTATGAGTGAAAGTGGAAGCAAAACTGAGCAGCCAGGACCTGCATCTGACAACTTCTTCTGTGTTGCTGCCAGTGGTGGAAGGAGAGCCAGATTGCTGGCAGGAGCCTGGGAGAAAGGGATGACAGACACTTCTGCCAGCTGTCATCAGCTCGAGCTCCATGGCCAGAGCAGCAATGGTCAGGAGACCCCCTTTAATGTTGGGCTTATCTGTGGCTTAGTGTGTCAATCAGGGTTGGATAATGCATTTAAACCCTACAACAGCTGAGGTGGTTTACAGCCACCCCTGGGTAGCATATAAACTACCCCAGGTGAACAGGGCTGGGTTCAGATGATAGATTAACTCCACTGTGATTATAAGCCATGATGGGTTCTCAGGTTGTCCAAACCTAGTCAGTGGGTCTTTGGAGTGGTCAACTGACAAAGGGTTGGTGATTTGGTTGTGGTTTGCAACAGTTGAGGTCTAGTGTATGTGCTTCTTTTGCTTTTTAGTCACATGATAACCTATTCTGAGAACTAATCTAATTGAATAGTATTGAAATACCTTGAATGAATGAATGAATGAATGAATGAATGAATGAGCGAGCTGAACTGTTAAACTTGGGGTGAGTCTTTTTCTGAGCTTTATTTATGAGCTGCTTTACTGTAATAGATATAATACATGCATTACATGTAATGTAGCAATAATAGTGAGTAAATGAAAAGGTGATTGAATTTCTGGGTGTGTTTTTAGGGCTGGGGTGTAGGACCTCAGTCCTAGTGACTGCATCTAGTGCTTCTGGAGTTCCAATCTGTTCCTCAGGGCTAGGGATGCGTGAGGAACCTGATTTTGCGGTGGGAATTTCCTCAGCTCAGTTTCCCAGAGTCTTTCTTCCCTAAGTCCAGTGCACAGTGGAATTAGAGAAGAAAGTGTTTGCATGGGTGTCCAAAAGGAAGTGAGTTCAAACAGAGTTCTCCTGACCTGTGGGATTTGGGTACCTTGCAAAAATACATGTTTAATCTACATATTTTGTGCAAAGAATTGCATACTTTGTGAACTTTGCCTAAAGAGGTGGCTAGTGTTCCCTAGCTTTGCAGACTTGAACTCAATTTGGCCCAGTTCACTACCTGGCCATGACTGAGCTTGGAAAAGAAGTCTGATGAGTGCAAGAGAGTCAGATTCCATCATTATCTACTACAAAATACTCTCCTTTTGTACAACCATGGATCTCTTGTTGATTAAGAGGGATTTGTGTAGTTTTCCCCCATCATAAGGTCAAATTCATATGCATGTTTAGGAAAACTCCTACAACTTCCAGCATTGCCCAAAGACTGGAAGCTGTTGGACATTTTAATGCCTAAACATGTATAGGATTGCATCCTAAAAGCTTAAAATACTTTGCTGAAAGCTTACTGACTGGTGGTAAGAGCTTGCCATGCCCCTGACTCCGACTCATCCACTGCTTGTGCATTTTGCCAAAAAGGAATTCGGTTTTTTGAGTTCAGCACCTCTGCTTTACGGCCTTCTCTATATCTGTTTGCACATTCAGCTGTCTGAGTCTCACAAGCAGTACATTTAATCTTGGCAAATGGAGACTTTGATGCAATGTAATTATTGCTTCTCCACTTCAGCTTCTGCATGGACTTTTCTCTGTCAGTTAAATACATTTTTGTTTCAGAATAAGAGAGGTCAGTGTATTGATCTTTGCTTTGAAATGACATTTATTTTGTTTCTTTGTATTACATTTCTATGCCTGGTTTTTATGTTATTTTATATTCTAAGCCATCCTGATGATATTGAACTATACCACCTATATCCTCCACTATTGGACTAATAGAATATGAGGACATCAAAATGAATGAACAAATGAATGGAATCAATAGTACCTGTTAAAAATATTTGAACTTGGCATGGAAATCTTTTGAAGGTGGATGTCAAAATTTCCTTTATATCCCCAACAAGAGACCTTGAAAACTAAGCTGTTGGATTGTTTCCTTAGTGCCTTACTGAAAGACAAAAGTATAAAACTCATTTTTATTACTATAACTATTTACTACTTCTTAATATATTTATTACATTTTACCTCCACTTCTAAATTAATACCTTTGTTCCTTCACATTTTTTCTCTCTTCCTCTTTGTCACATGCACACTGATTATTAAACAGCATGATCCTAAGCAGAATGGTCTACTCAGACTAAGACCATTTGAGTTTAACTCCTAGGTAAGCGTACATAGAATTCTAGCCTCATCCATTTTACAGGTCAGTGGGATCATGTCCTGCAAGCTATTGACTTCAAATTATATTGAATTTTCTTTCACTCATTTCCTTAATATTCCCCAATGGAAATCCCCAAACAAACAAGTCTTTGGTGGACAATAAAAAATTTGGATAGCAGAAATCCTGTTTTTGGTTTGTATGTCTAGGGATACAATTCTCAGCAAGTCTTGACAGGAACTTCTATGTCTAAGCTTGCCTAGGATTGCACCTTAAATGGCTTGGATATGTATCAGATGTAGCATGATGCTTTATTTTCCCAATTAATTTGCTCTCTCTACCATTTTTTAAAAAAATTCTAGACTGGGAAAGTAGAAATAAGTAAGACACCACTGACTCCTATTAGACCTTACTTTTTCCACAGAATGATGTTAGAAGATTCCCCTTCTCAGTTTTACTGCTTCGCTTCCTCCCAACAGTGTGTTGGGTAGGGTGGTCTGTTTGTTTTGCTGTGTTGGAAAGATTGTTAGTTTCATAATGAACAAGCACTTACAGGTACTGTGGAACAATATGGTCTGGCCCTTAGAAGTTATTGAGTAACACAGTTGAATTGAGTTGTCTGGATGAAAACACGTTGCCCCCACTTGTTCTACTGGGGGCTGTTTTTTTCTTTCACCTCTTCCTTTCCAAATGTTACAGGTAGGTGGTATGGCCCTAAAGGTTGTGTCTCAACATCTTTAGACAAAGGCTGCATTTAATTTTCCTGAAGATCATTTTTGCAGTAAATACCCTAGTGTTTTCCCATACTGAATAATAACAACAATGACAACAACAATGACAATGGTGATGCCTTTTACTGCAGAATTATTCTTCCTCCACCTGTCTTGGCAACTGCTTGCCACAGCACGGGGAGACCTTACGTTGCAGGTGACATGAGATTGCATAGCATCTCTTTTAAAATGGCACTGCTGAATGACAGAAGCTGAGAGGGAGACCAGTTATGTGACCGCCATAATGGAAACCTCCATTAAACCATTATTGGGTGGTTTGGGAAAGGATGTCCTATGTGAGCCTGAGGTAAGACTTCCAGGAGCTTAGGAGCACAGTATCTGTGGCAAATTGTGGTTCTATATGCAGAACAACTATTATTATAAATCAGGGCAGCAACTTGTGGCCTTCTGGATATTTTGGTCCACAACTGCCAGCAGCCCCAGCCAACATAGCTAATGGTCAGCAACACTGGAAGCAGAAACATCTGGACGGCCACAAGTTGCCTGCTATTGTTATGAAAACTGACTAACTGAACTGAAAACTGTATGAAAAATGGACCTGTGAACTTGATATTTATGCCAAAGGTGAACCTCGGTCCCCTTTTTAAGACAAGGGAGAAAGAGTGTAAATTTAATTTAAAGTAATTACAATAGTTAATTCTCTGTAAGTACGCTGTATGTTTGCATTGACAAATTAACTTTGAATATATCCTGGAAATGTCTTTACTGCTCCCTTATTGGAGTCATTCCTTTGATTATAGTGCATAGGCAACATTCTCCTTAGTGTTTGAAGGTTTTCACAGCATTTGGGTTTTTATCCTACCTATTCAATCTTTCCTAATTTATATTGCTGTCACAAATAATGAGGTTTTCATACTTCCCAAGGGCCTTCTTCCAAACAACAAGTGACACTAGCTTCTTCTAGTTTAAGAAGAACATGTTATATAATTCATAGCCATTAACCTAACTATTGGGCTTCTCAGTTATAAAGCATGCCTGACAGCAGTATTCAGATTATAGGAGTGGCGGGGAGAAGAAGTCTGGCTTGCAGAAGCTACAGTTTTTGGTGGCAATGGAGGACATGATTTGACAGATCCTGGGATGAGGCCTCTCTTATCCTTCCCTCCATAATCTAGGAGCTACTTAACAGGAATTATTGTTGGATTCATGCCCTCTTTATTATTGTAAATGGTTGTATGTCTTCAACAAGTGCCCAAACTGAGCATTAAAACAAATCTTCTCTTTAAAATATCTGGCAAATAAAAAGGTTTTCACCTGCCGTCAACAAGAAAACAGGGATGGTGCCAGGATCACCTCCTTGGAGAACATTTTCAAAAGATGGTGCAACTGCAGAAAAGCCCTTCTCCTAGTTCTTACCCCCTTACTTCTTTTGGGGATAGTTCCCTAAGAAGGACCTCTGTGGTGCCCAGGTGGGAACATATGGAGCCAGGTGTTCCTTCAGATAACCTAGCCCCAAACCATTGAGGGCTTAAATGTTAACATCAGCACTTTGAATTGAAGCCAGACTTCAACTGGCAGTCTATGCAGCTGAAAGAGGACTGGTATAATACGACGAATGGAAGAGGGGCTTTTTAGTCAACAGCAAACATCCCCAAATTGAGCATTCAGCTGTCAGGACACAGTCAGAGAGACTGGGGGCATTTGATGCAGTCCAGCAAATGGACAAACTGACTCAGTTCTGGGGGAACTTTTGAAAGAGGCATTCATGTGAATCTTGTGACATGTTCCTAGTTCTGTGAGCTGCACATTAAGAAATGTCTGTTCTGAATCCATTCGATTTTCCAGACCATTTTCAAAGGCAGCCCCACATTGGGTGCATTACAAACCAGAGCTGTCTAGATCACTGTAGCCAGGCTCTGCCTGTCCAGATAGGGCTATAGTTGGTCAATCATCCTAAGCTGAGAAAAGGTGCTGAGAAAAGTTTTGACTGATTGGTTCTGAAAAACCTGTGTGTGAGTATTCCCTTTTTAAATCCCACAGTGCCTTACGGTTTTTAAACAACCAAAATATTCCAGCTTTGGTTGATATGGCAGCTTTGGCCATTCCTGAACAGGCATAGCCTAGCCACCAGGATCCATGCATTAGATCCAAGACTAGACTAATGCAAGGCCTTCATGTGGGGCTGTCCTTGTGCCTGGTTAGGAGGCTGGAGCTAGTGCAGAATGTGGTGGGTAGAATATGCAGTGAAGGTTTGCCTTGTGCACATCTGAGCCTCTGCTGAAAGCTCTGCGCTGCCTGCTTCCATTCCAGACAGTAGGTTGGAAGTGCAAAGCTAATCTTGTAAAGATCTAGTCAGTCACCTCACCAAAGCTCAGGCTGTGAGCCAGTGGCCTTGCCCCCTCCCCCAATCCTCTGCCTACAGATCCAGAACCAGAGCAAATTTGGCAGAGCCAGATTGCCCAAAACGGAATAGGATCATTGCAGGTCTGTGGCTCCATGCTTCACTTGTGGTCAGAAGGGCCATCTAGCCAGAGCATGCTGGCTCCCAAACTTTCTCCAAGATGCCAGTCAACTCAAACTCCCGAGCTTAATGGGTGCCACAAGCTTGGTAACATCGTGAACACTGAGACACTAGAGAGATTTAGAAATCCCAGCATTGTGCTGGAAGTGTGTCTCCAGATCCCATAGGGGAAGGAGATAGTGACACCCACTCTGGTGGCCTCAAGACCTACCACCAATGTTTTAGACATTAACTTTGCAAAACAAAATTACCTAGTCCCTCTGGAGTATTCCTTGGCAGGGATATTCCTCATTGTTTTTCTCAATGACTTACTGATTTACTCTGCAGATCCTAGGCAGCAGAAACAACAGGTGAAGCTGCTGTTACAAATACTACGTGAACACCACCTGTAGGTCAGATTAGAGAAATGTGCCTTTGATTAGCCTATCTTGAAGTCCTAGGATATAAAATTTCAGTTCAAGGCATCAGGATGGACCTAGAAAGAGTTTTGTTGTGTCAGAACCTTGTATTAAATGTGAGTTGCGAAAAATAAGGTTTGCCAATGTTTATCATATGTTTTTATTAAACTTTTTTCTACCATAAGTTCTTATTAAACAGCTTACAAATCCACTGACTGATCTACTAGAAGGTAAAAAAAAAAAGGGCTTTCACTCATTTCATTTTGAGTCAGAAAGGAGAAAGAAAGAGGGTGGTGACCTTTTCATGACACATCTATCCCATCAGTCACCACTTCTGAAATACAATTCCCAAGGTACATTACTCCCTGCCTAGGTAGTGTACCTCTTCTACATTGGTCTACACATAGAGGTTGGATGGCTGGACCAGTTCCTGCAGTTGCCACTCTTTCCAGAGGACTCTGTGGTAGTTGCATACTAGGACCATGGAAACCATGATCCTGGGTTCAGATGAAGCAAAACTCCTGGTATGAGGCTGTAATTGGGGAGTGAGAAACAGTATCTCGCTGCCTTTATTTAGTCTTCAATTGGCCACCTAGTGGAGCTTTTTAGGATTGTCCAGGGCCTGTTACATGCTGGCCCCAAGGACATCCCAGACCATTCTTAGGAAGCCCTGCAATGGAATATCTGCTAGGCACTTCTAGGACTAAATTTCTAACAGGATGTAAATTTAGTATTATACCACTTGAATGCCTCACTTGAGGTATGCAGAACACAGCCAGGTCCAGCTTTCTTGCATACATTTCGGTTGCGGACATTGACAAGATGCTTGGACATGTTTGTGCAACAACTTTCATATGGGATATTTGCTCCTCCTGATTAGAGAAGCAAGTGAGAAAAAAAAATCATCTAGGTCCAGGAGGTAACCAGTATTTATTTGTGACTGGGAGGCATCCCGCACTGCCTGAAAGTGGTGGCAATGTGGCCCTTCCTGAAGAAATCCTCTGTGGGATCAGAAGGTATGAAGAACTCCAGGCTGGTAGCAAAGGGTATTTTCCTAGGCAAGGTCCTTGAGCAGGTAGTAGAACAGCTTCTTGTATGAGAGTAATTATCTGGATCTATTTCAGTGAGGGTTCATGGTTGGGTTTTGCCATGGAAACAGGTTTGTTCACTTTGTATGTTGGTGTTGGAACAGAGGTGGGAAGTGTGACAATCTGGTTACTCCTGCTTCTCTCAGTAGCTTTTGATACCCTCAACCATGGTATTCTTCTGAGATAGCTGTCTGAACTGGGTGAGGGGGTATTGTATTACAATGATACCATTCCTATTTGGATGGCTAGCTCCAGTGGGTGGTTTTTGGGTAACATTACTCAGCAATGTTGATTATCCAGAAGATTCCTCTGTTGATGTTCTGCTGAGTCCTCATGGGACAGTTGTCCCTCTGCTTTTCAATATCAGCATGCAACTGCTTATTAAGGTCACCCAGAGTGATGACACCCAGCTCTTAATTTTCCTTGTTGTCCTTCTTTTGTAAAGCTGTGGATGTACCAAACCAGTGTTTGGCTGCAGCAATTAATTATTCTGTATTAAATATTGTTCCCATTTTTAAAAATTGAAAATGGTGTACTTTGGAAAAGTGTAATGGCCTTATTATGGTCTGGTTTTTAGAACAGTTGTACACTGTCAAGAAAGCTTGGACTATTATGTGTAATAAAAAAGAAATTATTCATGATTTGCAAGAGCAGCTACTAAGAATTGATTAATTGATCAACATATTCTACAGGTAAGCCTCTAAGGTACCTGGCCATGTACTCTTCTCAAAAGCTGCATCATCATTTCATGTAAATTGGCCACTGAACAAGGGCAACTTCCTCCTACTTCTCTTTTCAGGAACCAAAAAATTAATTGCCAAGTGCTGTTTAATTGTGTCAATAAATATCTTTGGTGTTTAAAGGCTATACGGATAGATGGTAGAATTCAGCATTTAGAGAAATCACTAATCAGATAAAACCATTCCACGAAATGACTGTTTGACTTTTTCAACCTTACTGTAAATGGTGCTACTTCAGGGCCACTATTTGGGTGTTGGGCTATTTTTGGAGGGTGCGAGGTTTATGCAACCTTTTTCCACTGCCCAGGACGCTTGCTTCTCCCACAGAGTTCCCTCCAGTTGACGCAGAGTAATGTTTTGTTTCTGTTCCACGGCAAGTTGAGGAACGTGAGGGAATCCTCTCTGTGCAATTTCGTTTTGAGTACTTTCAATTTGAACTATGTAGGCTGCGCTTCTGCGCAGTATGATTAAGCAGTCTTTTATCTGTGAATATTACAGAAATGGATTTCCCTAGCTGTGACCTTTCGAAAGATATATGTATCTCTTCAAAGCGCTTTGCCCTGTGAGAAAGGCTGTGGTTATTGTAGCTAGTAGTACTAACTGGCTTCTATAATCTAGATTATGGTGAGTACATCTTTCTTTACTTGTGTTTAGATACATGCTGATTTCCAATTAAAACCTTTTCTACTCAATATTTTAAATAATTTTTTTTTCAAATAAACCATTTAAGAGCCAGTGTGGCATACTGGCTAGACTGTTGGACTGGAACCTGGAGATCCAGCTTCCAGTCCCTGTTTGAGCATGAAGCTCACCGGGTGAGCGTGAGTCAGTCATTGACTCTCGGCGTAACCCACCTCATAGGGTTGTTCTTGCAAGGTTAAAATGGAGAGGAGGACCTTGTAACTTGCCTTGTATTCCTTGCAAAAGGAAGACAGGGAAGATATAAATGTAGTGTAGTAGCAGTAATAATAATATGCTCTGTTTTAAAATATTCATGTATTTAGTCTAGAAAATATAGCACAAGGAAGAGTTCTATTCATTTCTTTCCGATAACTGGTTGACTCTAATAAGGTTGTTGTTTTATTGTTCCTGTGATTTCCCTATTGGATCAACTCATTTGTTTATTTATTTGAATTATTAAATGAATCATATCATAATTTATTGATGTGTTTGACAACAATAATAATAAGACAAATAAAATAACAAGAAAATCAACAATATAACACTAATAAATGTGCTAACACAAGATAAACTACAACATCAGACATAAGAGGTAAAATCATATTGCACAGAAAAATAATTAAATAAATATACTAAAATATTGTGAAATACTTTCAGGCATGATTCTATTCATGCTTAGATAAAAAAGGGACAACTTCTGGCATCGCACCCCTATTTCTGTCTGAACATGCACACCTGCAGTCCCTTGACCTAGCATGTAGATTCTTAATTAAATTAAATATAATTAATCGATGCTTTGCCTGCAGAACTCCACCAGACCAGTTGGAGTCCTGTTAATTCCAGTAAGAAAAGGATCTGATGGTAGATTGCAGGTGCTTTCATACAGATAAGCTAATACTGGAAGTAGCCCAATGGCCTTATGCAGTATATTACAACTTTATATAGCTATTATTCTTATTTCATAAAGTGAACAAGATTTCCTCCCAAATATATAGAAAATCAGTGCTGCCTCAAAGTGCTGTGCCTGAAACTAGCAAGATTATTGACAGAAGAGTGCAGGACCCTAATGCTAAGAACATCAGAATTCAGGATGTAAGAATAGCCCTGATGCATCAGACCAAGGGGCTTATTTAGCCCAGTATTTTGCTCCCATAGCAGCCAACTAGCAGCCTGCGGAAAATCCACACATAGATCGCAGTCACATCTTCCTGGTCATCTTACCATACCTGCCTGTGTTCCAAAAGTGACATATCCAATCCAGTCACAGAGTGTCAGGTAGGAAGTAAAAAGTTAGGTGTTGAAGCCAGATTTCCTTCTTGGCTTTGTTAATAGGAAAAAAAAAACAACCTGGAAGCAATCAGGTAGTTCCAAGAATTATTCTTCATTTAGCTTACTATGTTTCAATTAATGCTTCCTAGTCTTTGAATCAGACTGGAATTTGTGTCTCAAGAAATGTGTTATCTCCTCAGGATCTAAGATTTTAACCAATGATTGGTAGGAATGCGTGTGTAAGAGCATGCTTCTGTGTACGTGCACAGTGGGAGCACCTTCCTTCCAGTGCTTTTCTGAGGCTATCCCCAGAGCTGAACTATTTGGGGCATTCTGCTATTGTGCTTTGCTTTCAAGTTGCTATGAGCTAAGGACCTTAGGTATGTCAATGGAAGCATGAATAGCAGAGTCCTGTGCCATATCACTCACCTTGGTAGCCCTGGGCAGACAACCCCTATTTCTACAATAATTGTTGCAATAGGAGGAGGAGAGACAGGACACTTGCTAGTTCCAGATCCCTCTATATTGCTTCGTTCTTCTGAGCAGAATCATGTAGGAGCTGAGCATGCATTTGCAAAAATGCAGAGTGAGAGAGAGTTAGCACGTATAAAGGTTGTAGATGGGTAAGCTTGGTACAGAACATAAACAGGAATTTTCAAGGGAAGAATGATTTCATAGATGATGAGGACAAAAATATGTATTAATGTGACATGCTGTATCAGAATACTGTTCCCCTTTATAAATATTTTAAATATGGCTGTCTCACAATAATCCGTGAATAAGAATAAATTCCTACAGGTTGTGTAGTGATTATGTTATGAACTGCCCAGAGAGCATTGGCTATTGGGTAGTGTAGAAATTAACTAACTAATTAAATACATGAATAATAATAATTTGTGGCCTTACCCCACCCTTTTTTTTCTTTAAATAGCAAAACAGAGATTTGACTCCTTAAGTCAGGGGAAACTGGAAAAACAAGGCTTTCATTAATGCTAAATTTTCCTCTCCTCTTTTTATTAGAGTGACCATTGGCAGTATAACTCCAGCTGTAAAGGCTCTCAGAAGAAGGTTCCAGATATGCAAATACTGCTGTCTGATCCAGAAAGGTATTAACTGTTTGATATCAAAAAAGTTACATTAGGTTTTGGGAAAGCCTTTGAACAAGCTGACCTGCTGTACTAATACAAGTGGTGCTCCGACATTAATGAAATCGGTATCAATGAAGCTGAGCAATGGCACCACTGGGCAACAGGAAACCGGTGCTCTGAATGGCTACTTTGGCAACTGCCATGCCTATTCCACTCCTCTCAGTGCTGCAGTGGTGTCCCCTGGGTACTGGCCAAAGGACTGAGGGGGAAGATGGGAAGGAGTAGATCCCGCCCCCCGCCCTGCTGTGTATGTTTGTTGGGCATGGAAATTTTTAGTCAGAATATGTTGTGTGAATACACCCAGAATATTACCCTGCTCAACCCTATCTATCCTCTTCAGCTATCTTGTAGCATATTAGCTGTGAGGTGATAGGACTGAAGGAATTTAACCAGAATCTTAATTTACTTACTATTTCATGAGATTTAGCATGTGGGGTAAACAGGAGCCTTGCCAGAATGCTTTTGTAAAGTTGTCCTCAAGATGAAGAAGAAGGGCATGGTGATGATGTGAAAAGCAAGTCCGAAAGCTACTCTTTCTCTGGCTTATGTATGGATCCATGTTGGTTTCCCTCTTTCCATGATCTGCTTCCTGGGAAGAAGGCATGCTGCCTCTCTCCCTATCCCCACATTATCTTGGGTTATGGGTGATTCCGGAATGTGTGTACACTAAAGTAAACAGTTAAACAAGATGTAGCTGCTTGAGATAGAGTAAAAGAAGTATAGTGGGAGTTGGGAATCTCAATGTTTCATAGATCTCCTAAAGACACACTGTAGCTAACTGGTAAATTAGAGGAGAAATGGCAATTCTGTTGTGCACTGGATAGTCATCTTTTTCCATGTACAACCTTTTGCTATGGAATACATGCACTAAAACTGAACTACATTTGAATCAATGTGGTCAATCAACTTACGTGTTTTCTGATTACTGCTTATACTATGTAAGAATTGGATTGGAGACACCAAAGTATCGATCTAGTATTAAGGTTAGTTAAAGTACAATCCTTTGGCTTCCTGATATTGTTTGGGGGAGGGGGGATAGGATGATTTGGGACCCCAGCTCCAGGGTTCTATGACCTTGAAAATGCAACTCTAATTGCCAAGCTCCCATCCTGCTCCCCAGAGGGCTGATATGGAAAGAACTGAGCTTGTTACCTCTCTGAGGCTGCTGATTACCCTTCGAGAGTAGGAAGAGGACTGTACCAGAAGGAGGGGAGGAGGCTGACACCACCATTTCCACCTTCTTTCCCTGCTGCTTCACAGTGCTTCATCTAAATGGCCAAAATAGCCATCCAGATGAAATGTGCATCCACAATGCATGTGCATAAGCAGCTTGCCACCTGAGCAGGGGGCATTGGATTGTGCTGTTATTTGCCTTTTATTAAAAAGGAGCAGATTCAAAGTGTGGCTTTAGTTAATTCATATGGCATTTTGATATTGTTTTTCTAGGACCCAGATGTTTCCATGAAGAGCATTTATCTCTATTTTTGTTTTGTTATTATTTCTATGGTTCTTAAAAATTTAGCAGAAGCTATTAGGAAATAATTGGTTCAGTCCATATTAATAGCACTATGTTTTTCCAGATGTGTCATTTCATAGCCAAGCAGCTGTTGCATATTAGCTGTCCTTGAAAACCTTCATTCCTTTTTCATAAGGAGAACAGAAGCACAGTGACATTTATAGGGTGACAGGCAGATGTTTTGGTTGAATCAGGGCTGAATGAAAGTGGTGCTGATTTTCTCTTTGTTGTCCTTATCACGTGTTTATATATTTTGAATCTCTGTGTATCTATATTGTGCCACAATGCCTCTTTTTTCAGCCAGGAAAGGGCAGTAGTTTTCTATTATCCTGTATATGTTTATGAACATAGCATAGATCAAAGGTCCATCTCACTGAGCATTCTGTATCCCACAGAATGCTTCCAGGCTAAAGTTCCCTGAAGATATCGACATCCCATGTGCATAATATATACTCCTGTATATGTCTTAACTCTACTTCTGACTGTGTGAGAGCTCTTTGTTGCTGAGCATCTTTTGCTGGGAAAGACGTATATGTGAGGTTTCTTGTTCCTATTATGATGTAGCAGAGAAAACTGCTTATATTTATAGGGGGGCTAGGGAAGAAGATTCTACATGATTTCATCCTCCTTCGATCTGAGTAGACATGCAGAGAATTTGGATGCTATTTGAAAGTGCTGCTGAGTTATTCAGCCCTATTAGAAGCAAACACACAGATGGTTCTTTATAACAGTTTAACAGTTCTATAGTTGTTAAACTTTCTTTTGGGCAATCCTTGGAGCCTTTCACAGTGCTATGAGACATGGTTGAAGTGCAAAGGCCTGATATTGGCGATTAAGGGAGTGCACCAGAGGGCTGTTTCTCATAGTGGGGGAGTGCCGGACTGGTGAGGAACCTGCCCATGGCTAGCTTGTTTGCAAAACATGAGTGCCAGAGTATAGTTGTAGCAAGGCTTCTGCCTAAAACCTTCCATAAGTGTTCATAAATCATTAAAGATTCACCTGTTCTTGGAAGATCATGCTGTAAAAATATTTGTGATTGCAGAAATGCTCATCCCACCTGGCAGGAGCTAAAATGTGCAGGAATCATGGATGTTCACCTCCTGAGGGAAAACCCATTCATCCCAGTTCAGGGAATCCCCCATGTTCTTTTTCTGGTCCCCCATCATGACATCAGTGAGGTGCAGCTCATTCAGAATGCAGATTATGTTCTTCAAAATTTCACATACAGTAGACCCCCCTATTCTGAAGATAGTACCAAGGGGAAAGCATCAATGTTAAAAGCAAGTTTGTACAAGGTCAGCACCAACTGTTTTTCCTGATACAGATTTCCACATTATTGTGTCTGAACAATAGATTATAGGCCCAATTTCCTAAGTAAATTTCAAAAGTATTCTGAGACATGCAGAAAGTGTTGTGGACGTCCACTTTCAGACTTGAAGTCCATTGGTTTGGTGCACAAGAGTGACCACTGACATGCCTGTGCTGAGCACCTCCATCACACCAGCAATGACCATGGTGTCATAGAATCATAGAATAGTAGAGCTGGAAGGGGCCAGAAGGCCTTGAATCCAGTGCATGACTCCCAGTTAAACCATCCCTCTCAGATGGCTGCCATGGTCTCCTTCCATAGAGGCAAACATTTGCATCTCCTGCATGCCAATGCACCTTCCTACAGCAGCCTGAGAAAGTCCTGCTTTGTTCCCTTGCCTCCACCTGCAGTATACAGATGCAGAAGATTAAGGAATCTGGTGCAGGCTGGGATGTCAAGATGCAGCTGGAATCTGGCTCTCTTGCAATTGCTGGATTTCATTCCAGTGCTTAGTCCTGGCCAAGAAGGGCACCAAGATCAAGTCTGCAAATGTTCAGGAATCTAGTGGTCCCCTTCTTTGTGCAAAGTACACAAAGCCGGCCAATCATATGTGTGAATGCAGAGAAGGGAGCAGAAGCAGCGCTGTGAGAAACATTGACTTGTGTTGGTTATTTTGGACCCCTTGGTGGAGAGAAGCCAGCACCATTAGTATTGACAGGTGGCAGAGAAAGGAATGTCAGAAAACTCTCTCTCTAGCCTGCACCGTCAATGGGGCTTAGTGAGTAGTTCTTGGTTCATTGACCAAGTTCAAATTTGTTCTGCTGCACATATCCAAAGGAAAGAAGGTATTGCTTTCAAAACTAAATTTGTGAGTCAGACTACTTTGTGGCTAAGAATGCAGACTATTGGGAATGGCCATCATTGAACAAAGAAAGAGGTAGAGGAGAGAAACTGAAGGAACAGAAAAATGTTTGGGGGCAGCAATTGCTATTCAAGCTCCCCACAGCACAGCATCCCATTACCACAGAGGCTGTAAACATACCTTTTCACCAAAGATGCCAGATGCATTGATGTTGGCAGGTGATCATAAGCTTTCAATGAGTATGAGTGTGAACCATTTCAAAGAGTAATTTAGATCCCTGCACACCAATGGGACATCTAAGGAATGACATGCATATTGCTGCCTGCAACTGTCCTTGAAAGCACACTTGGTGAAGCAGCTCTCTGTTAATTTTTATTAAGATGGAAGCAGAAAGGGAAGAACTAAAGCCATATGCTAGGAAAAAGAAGGTGGGTGTTCTGGGCTGCTGGTGTGGTGGGAATAAGGGAGTTAATGAGTATTGGCACCTCTTTCATTCTGTTTTTCCTCTTCTATCCAAACCTTCATTGAATAATCTGCTTGGTGATGACAGCTCTGCAGACATTGCTAAGGTCTGCCTTTACCATATCTTCCAGTAGTGTGGCTGGTTGCTCTGTAGGTTTTGTGATATAACGTAGGTTAACCATGGACCCACTATAGGATCCACTGGAAAGACAGGTGGGCACAGTGGCACAGTGAGGAGCACTGACGGCAGTGGACCAGGTTTCCTGTGGGATTCTCGAGTGCTTTTTACAGATTACTGGTCTGCCGAATGAGGTGTTTGGGGTGTAGACCAGGTTTCCTTGTGTGGGAGATTGGAGAGGAAGCATGGCTTGCTCATGATTCTCGGTGGATCATGAAATCTGTATCACCAGAAATCTGTGTGAGCCTCACAAAATCTGTGGGAGCCATGGGTAAAATGTACCCACCTTCATGGAACTCCAAATCAGAGACGCTCAGAAAATCTATCCCTGGAAAGACTTCTGTGGTCATTTGTTCTACCCATTGCAGTGTGGGCAGTGCAGATAATTTATAAGTTCATTTCCTTTGGACAACCAGGTTGTCTAATGCCAGGTCGTGCAGTACCTTCCTCATGGTCCATCCATCTACCAAATGCAGGGCCAGAGTAGTAGACTGGATGTCCTGTAGGCACTGAAGGATTTCCAAGTGCTTTTTAAGCTTGCATAGTGTGTCTCAGCACTTGATTGTCCTTGTGTGTAACCTGTATCATGGACAGGAAGCTACTGTTAGGACAGAACATGGAGAAACAGAATGATTTCCTAGAGGCAAAGCTGTTGGAGAAGGGTGTATTTTATCTCCTCTGTTCAGTCTGTGTGCAGAACATATGAGAAAGAAGGCTAGATTAGAATCAGAGAAAGGAGTGAAAAATGGCAGAAGACACATCAACAATTTAAGATATGATCTTACAGGCAGAAAGCAGCAAAGAATTGAAACAACTCCTGCTGAAAGTAAAAGAACAAAGTGCAAAAGCAGGAGTGCAGCTGAATTTTAAGAAAATGAAAATCATGACTACAGAAGCATTGCACATTTTTACTGCTAATGATGATGAAATTGAAATTGTGAACGATTTTATATAGCTTGGTTCAGCCAAGACAATTTCAAGGTCCTGTTTTGCCTTTCTTGTGCTCCTTTGTGTAGTATATTTGAACTGGATTGTCTTTCAGATAGAAAATAACTTTAAATAAAGGAACTGACCTATGTAAAGTAGGACACCTGGCCATCCTATCTCCTAGGACAGTGGGTGCCAAATAATCATTATAAATAAGGATGAATTCAACAGCAGAACAAGTCTGATTTATTTTAAGAGAGGTTTTTGTTGTTGCTTTTGTTTTTTAACAAAATGTGATTTATAAATGTATCTGCCTAATAACGTGTTTTGACTTCTGTGCACACACAAAAACACACAATTAGTAGGATTTTCCCCAGTTTTATTTTGTGGTAGGCATCTTTATTCAAGCCCCACAGACCTGACTCCCAACCTAATTAAAAGAGTGATTCTGAAAGGTGAGAGCAAAATGATGCCATTTATATTACTCCTTTACACTGTGAAAAGGTAAAGGAAATGCTTTCTATATATATTTTCTAACATGGAATTTCTTAAGAATTTACCTGGAGAAAAAAAGAAGTATTTCCTGCTTGACAAAGCGTTAGATAATTAGATCTTTTACAAGGAGGATGGGGGTTTCCTGGTTTCCTCTTAAGTCATCAGGCTGAAAGTAAATGAAATGTCATTCCCGGTGGATTTTGCAAGTCAGACTCCACAATCCTTTGGTTAAGGTAGGATGATGAAACTGTTCTTATCAGGGCAGGTGATTGCATACTATTCTAAATGCTCACCTGTTTGGCCTACCTTTGGGACTTGGCTAATTCTAGAACTTGCCTATTCTTCTAAACCTCAGGAAAATCTCTCCAGTCTCTGGTCTTGCAGCAAACATCTAATATCATGCTCTGGTGGCTTTAAAGAACAAAGACACAATTGCTGCACAACACAATTGCTGCACACTCTTCAAGCTGCTTTGTTGTACACCTTTCCACAGTTCCTAGTAATGAGAGTTGGAAAATAACCTCAAGGATAACCTTAAGGATATCAACATTGCATGTTCCTGAAGTTTGGATTGACAGGTTTTTTTTAACCAGTTCCCTCACATGCAGTTTTTAATGTGGCAATAAATAAAAAAGGAGGAGGGTCGCATTGTTTTGGGGAATGAACTGGCACTGCACAGAAAGCTTTTAGGACAGGATCAGCACTGACAGTGTACAGCCCTGTTCCTTGCTAGTTGCAAGGAACACGTGTTCAAATCTCTCTGCCCTAAATTGTGGCCTTGGGCAAGCCGAAGTCCTCAGCCTGTGTGAAGCAGGCCCTGGTGATGGGAAGAAGGGATTGCATTGTAACCACGTTCATTTGTTTGGACTCAGCTAATTCTGATCAGCTGCCAGAATGCCATTCTGTTGGTCAGACAAACGAAGTAATTGTCAGTAAGAAAGTCCTCAACACAACTTTAGTCTATAACTTTAACTAATGAACCATACTTTAAACACTGGTGAGACATGGATTTTTTTCAGGGCTGTAAGTGTAATATTGGAAAAATATTGGTGTCTCAGACCAGCAAGTGCGGGTTTTACATGGAAGCAGCTGCCTTCATGCACTTTGGATGCACTTGTACAACTGCATACATACCCCCATCAGCATCCTCATGGCATTGCACTGCTATTAACCTGCTAGTAACCGCTTTGATGTGGATCGCAATGTGTGTCTGTACCTGTGGCCTGCAACCACAGCTGGAGTGGGCCCACATTAAAATATAACTAAGGGAAAGTTAGGTCCGTATCTGAAAGTGGTTTCTCTTTCAGTATTTTTGACCCATTGAGGAAAACCATTTTGAGTATATGCACCTGTAAACTATATTGATTGCATACAAGCAAGCAAGCAAGCAAGCAAGCAAACAAGATAACCCTTAGCCTTCAAAATGGGTTGGCTTCTTCTGCCTTATTGCCTTGTGTTTGCATTACATGTCATATACTGTGTTATACCAGTGGAACAGCAGCTCCTTGTAGGCATTTCACAGTGGTTTTGCAGTACCTTCTGAAGTAGAAATCATCTTCATGGCAGTACCTATTAACATAAGCCTAAAGTGAGTCTAAAAATTCTAGCAATTTGTTGTTTTAAATCAGCAAACTAGTTCAACCAATTTTAGCTCCATTAGCTGCAGAGCTTTTGCAAATCTAATGAGTCATAATGAACCAGTGAAGAACAAAGCATGTCACTGGAACAGGGAATGGTGTATTGTTGCTGGAGTTTTCATTCCTTCTCTCATCAGCAACTGTGAGAATTGCAGAAAGAGCAGGGAAATCTGAGGACAAGGAGATGGAAGATTATGTATGTGATCCTTTAAATAAAAATTGTCCCATTATGTCTTTATAAGCATTGGTGCCACTATACCACTTTGCATGTGCAAGGGATAATTCGAAGCTTCTTCCAACCTGGATGTTTTGGATTTCAAGTGTTAGCCCCAGCCAGAATGGCCAATGGTTGGGAATTCTGGAAAGTGCCATACATCTGGGGACTGAATTTCCCCCACCAACTGTGATAGTTGTGAAACTCAGCCATATCCTTAAAGCAGATGCATTTGGGAATGAGAGAAGGTTTTACATTTGAATGTGGGCAGGAAAAAAATGCAAAACCATTTGCAGGCAAGAGTCTCAAGGGACCTTTCCCAGGTGTGTGTTAATTTGTGTTGCTTGCACTTTTCAGGAGTGTAAAAGCACATGTAAAGCATAAAGTGGCAAAAAGAAATGTTAGTTGTATGCTTCAGAAGGAAAGTAGTACACATGGCTGTCCAAAGTGAGCTCTCATAAAACCATTAAGTAAGAAGTCTAAACTTTCCTGTGCCACTGGCCTGGGGATAATTTAGGGTACAATCCTATGCAACTTTTACCATAAAAAATGCTTAGAACCCTCAGACTATCGACTGTAGCAGCACTTCTTAATAAGAAACAATAGTAGCTGCAGATATCTCCAGTGCTGCTTTTAGAGTTTCCAGCTGTATGTAGAGTTTCGTACATACAAATTTGTATATGACATCTTGCAAAAATCATCTTTTATTTGGCAATAAGTATTTTTCTAAAAACTCCAATTTGACCTCCAGCTTTTGGAAAGCTTTACAAAACTTTATGGAATCTAAAACTGTCATTCTCTGTGTTGTATGCTAATATGTTTGAATGAATATGGCTTTTATCAGATACTTTAAAGGTTGCAATGTTTGCAAACCCCCCAGAAAACTTTTCCCCTTGGATGATATAAAATGTGAGATGTGAAATGTAATGAAACTCCAAAGATAAAATTGCTAACTCTTTCATCACTGATTTAATAAATACTTTGAACTGCTAGCAGAATGCATTATTTCTTTAGCCAACATTCTCGTTTGCTTTAGACATTAAGATATTTTTTCTTCCTCTTCCTCAACTAGATGTGACAGTAGAGAGCTTGATGATGAAATAAGGATTCTGATAGGGAAGAACAGTGCTTCAGAGTCCAGTAAGAGTCTGACTGTAAGTAAATTTCTTTTCACTTTGTAATTCTTGACAAGCTGTTTAAAGTCAGCAGGATGTGTCTTGCTCAGTTGTATGCAGACTTCCATTATTGCTTAAATGATGGAATAAATAGTCTTTTAGTACCCCCTCCTCCCACTGCTTTGTGCTATGGGAAAACGCTCCCATGTGAAGGCGTTTCTCTTCAGTACTTTAAGAGATGACTGCAGCGGTGTTCTTGTGCGGGTTTATAATAAGCTGCTATGAAATTGTCATTCAAGCAAGAGGTTTCAAATTAAGCTATCAGTGTAGCTGGACAGATGATTGTATTCTGCAGGTCTTTTAAATTTTTAGGACTGGTATTAGTTAATGCAGTTCGGGAAGGGAACTGGGAATGGAGCAACCTGAATGAATAAATGATCTTACATTAATGACATGATTTGTTGGTCCTGGTGATGGGAGCACTGTTTTTATTGTACTGTTTAATTATGTTTATTTGTAATGTTCAATTAGTAATTGTGTAAATATTGTTTATTAGTAATGCTTAATTATGTTCATTGTTATATTATATTTAAAAAATAAAAAGTGGTTAGTGGTGGGGATGTACAGACATCCATATCATAATCCTTTGATAGTTACACATTCTTGTTTCTTTAAATGGCAGTTTTTTCCCTAAAGAGCCTCAGATCTGCATAACCACCGTAACAGTGTTACCTGTTTGACTTTTTTTTCAGCCTTTCATAATGTCATATTTTTCATGTGTCTGCTGTAAAATCTGTATGATTTTTAGGTGTACATTTCTTTTTAAACTGAAAGGTGTTGTAATGAGATGGGGGTTGTGGGTTGGTCAGGATAAACTTTCAGGGATCCAGCCCAATGATTCATTAGTTTTGGACCAGGGTATTGCTTAATAAGGCCCAAACTGGTTGGACAAGTTTAGTCTGGAAGATGTTCCCCTTTGCAGTGGATATTAGCTTGCTAGCCATCCTTGCTTGTCATTTAGAATGACAAGCAGGTGGTCTTGGCCTGCTCAGAAGAAAGCTATACTTTCACAGCCTGATATTTGGACTGGGACAAAATGGAGAAGATATATCAGACAGATTTTAGTTTGGCTCTTGAAACATCATGCTGGGTACCCACTGGACAAATCTAATATGGAGCAAGGACCTTCAGAATGTTTGCTGAGAATGCTAATGCTGTTAAAATCCACCAAATCACAACTTGTAGACTGGTAAATAAATGCAAATGCTAGAAGATACCGAAAAGTCTCTCTGGTGTCCTCATTCTGAGGAATCCAAGCCCTGAGATAAGTGCTAGAAGCCCTGAAACCGTTTTGGTTTGGAGAACTGGGTGCATCTAACAATATAAATGAAAATATTAATATTAATAGGTTAGGTAGACAGGCAGTTCTCATAAGCTTTCTTTCTTCCCTGTCTGCTGCTGCAATGCCCTTTTGTTATTATATGATGCTTTTGTGATTTTATATGCTTTGTAGTTATTATATTTTGAATGTATTTGTATTTTAAAATCATCACCATCATCATCTTGGGCATGTGACTGAAGAATGGTATAAACAATGCTCAAAGAAGTAAATAAGCTACTACTTTTAGCAGGTTCCCCTTTCTCTTTCAATGATATTCGCTAAATTTTCTCCATGTTCTTCCTTTCTAGGAACATTTTGAATCTTACTAACCCGTCTCTCTGAGAGTCAAAGCAGACATTACTTTAAATCCATATTAGCAGCTATGCCTATTTTAATTGTTACACTAGGGTAGATTCAGGACCCCAATCTGGATCAGAATTGTAGTGGGAGGGATAAGGAGACTTTGAAGATACAGCTCATGAATCTACTGTAGAGTTAAAATAAGGGTGAGCTGAAATATAATATCTGCTTTTGCTCTAAACTGCACCCAGTGGTCCAGAATCAATGTGGTTATAGGAAGAAACTGAACTAGAAAGAAATTCCCACTCAGCCCTGAACGTCACTGGGTAACCAAGAACCAGTCATTATGTTTTCACCTAACCTGTCTTGCTGTGACCTTTGTGTGAGAGTACATTCCTTGTTTTCCGCTCCTTGAAGGAAGGTCATGATAAAATGAAACAGAACACTTCTTGTTCTTCTGGACCATGTCTTTGGCTTTGTTTTGTCCTCCTGCTTCTGTGACTATAATATGACTTATATTAGCCTTAAGGCCCAGGGACCAAATGTGACCTGTCTGGGCTCCCAATCTGGACCATTGGGATTCCACAGAAGAACATAGCCCTTTCCCCCAACTACCTAGTCTCAATTGCCACCTGAAGCAGAAGAAAGGACACACCGTCATACTTTCCGCTCCTTTCCCTTGCCCCACCCTGGCCTCAGTGTGTCTCTTCCTGTCACTGGTATGTCATGCCCTCTTTGCTCATCTTTGCCGCTTACTTTTGCTACCATATTGGCTTTCCTGGCTGCTGGGATGTTGTGAGATCTTGGCCAGCTGGGTCTCAGGAGAGCTTTCTTGTGCCTTTCAAGAGCCCCACAGCCACTTCTTCTGGCCACACAACGGTTACAATGAAGGCACACAGTGGAGGAGACTGAGGCCAGTAGGCTGCTGCAGAGACTACTGCTGGCCTCTCTTTCTGGTGACAATATTGAAATGAACATACAGTTTGTTTGTGATTCCTCTCTCCTTCATCCTGTGTTGATTAAAGCCATACAGAGAATGCCTGAATAGGGCTTGTAAAAGCAAAAGAACAGTCTTGCTTCATCCACATTGTCGTCTACTACTCTTTTTTTCAGCAATGTTTAGCCAGATGACAGTAAAAAGCAGAGCAGGGTAATGGTATCCGTTTCTTGTTGCTTGTCCCCTGCATCTGGCAATTAGAGGTAGATTGCTTTTGAACTCCAATAAGTTCTGATGTCACTAACACAGTCCATGAATATTTTTAAAAAGCCACAAGAAAAGAGTGAAGAAATCCAAAGAAAAACAGACAACCAGTTTATTTATAATTTGCATGAATGGAATTACAAAGAAAGAAAGATTACACAATCTAGTGAAAAATAACTGCAAAAAAGTAGTGTAATTGATTGTCCCCCAATTTTAAATGTTTTAGATTTCAAATAGAATTCCACACCCCCTTGTCTGTTTCAAAATGTATCAAATGCTTTTAACCCTGCTAAAATTAAACCAAGTGTAACACAAGAGCAAGGCAAAGGTAATTCACAGAAATATCTGATTACTGTATCCTATAGAAGACAAGTGAATATTGTTTGTTGTATATTTTGAGGACAGGATGTGGCACATATATCTGAGCTGTCTTGGGATGTTCCTGAGGCCCCACTTGTATTGTCTCTAAAACCCATTTGGGGCAAAAGTGGGTCTGCATACCTTTCTATAATGTTTACAGTTTCTAAACCGCAGATTTTGATGGCATCCCTTAAACTGACATCTTGTAACCCAAAGGCTCTTATAAGAGTGTTTTTGGGACTTACGTGTAAACAAATTCCTTCTGCTTCCTTCCTCTTTTTATACAAACCAGGAGAACTTCATAAGGAAAATACAACTAGGTTTAAAAGATACCACATGACCGAGATATGCTGTGAGAACCTAACAGGACTGTGAACATCTGCTTCATGCATCAGTGATTCCATCTGTAATAATTTTTCATTGCAGTGTCATGCTATTATAGCCTTTTCTTGAGGCCCAATGATCTTAATTATTCTTATTTTCATTTCCCTGTATGAGTTCAAGGTAAGAGTCAACATCATTATGAACATTCATCTGAGCAAAAAATATGAGTGCTTCTTCCTTAAGAAGATCACAAGCAAATTAAATCTGATGCTGCAGCCTCTAATAGAAGAGCATATTGTGGCCATATTCCTCACATAGGTTAGCACTTGTCATGTTTCTTGTGTTTGTCCATACAACAAGTCCTGGAAATGAGAATACTTGAAATTTTAAGTAGCCAACAAGCAACATGTGGATTTCTGTTTCTTGTTCCGATATCCACACAGAGTTTATTTTACACCAAGTTCCTCATTCTTTTACCACAGTCCCTAATTCTTAATTATTTGTTTCTAACATGCCTAGGTTTTTATTTATTTTTCTTAATTGCTAATCTTTATAACAAGTTCCAAATTATTTTTACAACTTATTCATCTTATACTAGGAAAAAGTACGGTTTATTTTCTCAGAGTTCTTTTTACCCGTGCAATCCAATGGGAGAACTGGGGTTGACTAACCTGCAAGGAGAATATTCTGGAATCCTGGCTAGGGTGAAGGACTAGATCCACTATAAGTAGTGCCCTGCAGGGCTGTTTTAAAATATGTCTTTTTGTCACCATACATTTTAAGATGCCTGAAAAAATGATATGAAAAGTGATGCTCCCCACCATTTTTCTGCCCACAGATAGGATGCGGGATCTGAGAAGTTATATGACACTCCTGTAATGGCATAAAACATCCATTCTCCAGTTTCCTTTGCCTCAAATGATCAGCACATTTCACAGCATGGCCTTTGAACTGCCTTTTCCAACCCAGTGCCCTACAGATATGTTGGACCACATCTTCCTAGCCAGAGGGAGCTTGGCTGGGGAAAGACAGAGGCCAGTGTCATCTGTAAACATGTATATTCTACTTAAGAAAGGACATTGATCCTTTAACACAGTGCATGAGAAAGGGAATGACTGAGAATTCTAGGAACAGAAGGAAGAGATGCAGTACAAAAATAATAATGAAAGGCAGAGCCCAGCTTGCAGAGATGAAAGGAGAGGAGGAAGGACATGGGCTCTGGTCCCAGAAACCGCTGAAGATCATGGGTTTTGTTGGCAAGGCAGTGTCTGTACTTTACAAAGGCATCTTGAAAGGGAACATAAATAGTAACAAGAGTTCATCAAACTCTTTGATGTGGCTTTTTGCATTTCATGTAAATTTGGTCAGAGGGATTGAAATGTCCTCCTGGGTCATTGATTTTGAAAAGTGCCAGGAGATTTTTTCCCCCCTGAGCTGTATTTTATGGAGATTTTCTCCAAGTATATTAGGCATCACTGAAGTTGCCAATGTACATCCTTATCCAGTTAAAGAAAGAGGCAAATCAAAATAGGATATTAGGCTTACATGAAAGTGAATATCACATGGGCTTCTCAGCAGAACAGAAATTACTTTGGCTCAACTGAAAAATCATTCTTTAAATTAAAAAATAGGAAAATTATTGCTGTAAACCAAGGAACTCTTCTCACTGCTGTAATTTTTATCACTCTGTGATTTAACTCATTATGTTCGAAGGACTGACTTCTATATCTGCTTATGAATCACATGAATGCTTCTAGAACCTAGAAGCCGCTGGCATATGTGTTGGATTTTCAAAAATGTATGGACACGTCATCATCAAACTTTAAATATAAATATATACATCTTCTTATTTGCAACAAACAGGAAAGCATACAAACAAGAAAGGGAGGATTCGTAACATGAAACATAACAATATACTTATCAGTATATACATCTCCCCTGATAGAAGGGCTAGATGCTGGCTATTTAATGAGAACAATGGCTTATTGAGACACATGTTTTGGACATGTCCTCTTGTGGCTTTTGTCTGACTGGAAGTCATTGCTCATGCATATTTTGTTCTTGAGAAATGTGTGATAATCTGATGTCCATGTGCTTTTAAATTACATCCCTGTGATGTGGGGACTACCATATGGGCAGTAAAAGTGGATACTTGACAGTTGCACAGAGACTGTGGGCATCAAAATGAAGATGGGAGGAGTGCTGAGCTGAGAATTGCCTGTGTTGTCTTTTGATCCTGCTCATGAAGAAGAGAGACTGAGGCGCCACCTCATATCCTGGTGGAACTTCACACCTCTGCTCCCCTGCAGAACACTGACTCCAAAATCACAGTTTTGGCTTTGGATCCACACCCAACACAGAAGACGCCTTACCAGCTGTGAGGGTAGAAGGAGGAAATGGCACAGTTGCAGCCCCAGCAATAGTAGTAGTAGGAACCTTTATTGGTATAAAAATGCAATACAATACAAATCTGTACAAATCCACACAATCCTGCAGCGATCCCCCCAAAACAGTATTACTAATGGACCATGGAGTTTATTCCAAGATCAGAGCTGATACATGGACATATCTAATGGCTGTACTTAATTTTGCACTTTTGGACTCCAAGCTTGGAAGGAAAACCTGTGATTACCTATTACTGAAGAGACTGATGAGTTTATTGCTCTTAATGCATTTGCTTCTACAAAAGTCAAGTTTGTATGGATACTTATTTAGTTATATGAACTGTTTATACTGACACATATATTTTAAATGGAAATCTAACCTCCACCACACACACATTTCTTCATGTTCTTTTATTTTTCCCAAATCAAAGGATATGCTAATATTATCCTAACATATTGGTAACTTCCACTCTAACCAGGGTTTTTTTTTTTCTTTAGAATGGGCATGGTATTTTCCCACTCAGTTTTATGAAAAATCCAGATGATGTTTATGCCAAAGTGTTGCATTCATCATTTCTGAATTGTTCAGTCTTTTTTCACTTGTGACTGTTCTCTTTCTTGGGATCAAAGAACATTTGTGTCATCAGTCTTTTCAATGAAGACTGGCAAAGTACCATTGTAGACACATGATTACCATACTTTAATTTCATGACTGTTTTTCAAAAAACATATATGGCTACTAGTTGTTTAATTATTTGTGTCTTTAGTTCTGACCATGGCAATTCTGAATTTATTTTAGCAAATTTCTTCTTCTGATTTGTCATCTGTGACAGTTAAATTATCTTAACCATTAACAAAAAATGATGTGTGGCAATTGTAACATATAAGGATAAAGTAAAAGAGACCAGGCATGGGAAATAAATGTTGCTCAAAGCAGACTGTATTACCCTACTCATTTGCTGTTTTAAAACTGTCTAAAAGTTTAGATTACCTTTAGGGTGCAATCCAGTTTGAATGCCAGTAGCCCTACACACATGGAAGATTATAGACATCCTATGCAGGGTGGGAAAAGTGCAAAGGTGAAGGACAATTCTGTGCTACTAGCACCCTGCAAATTAGACAGGTGACAGAAGTGTGGTGATGCTGACAGGAAGAAAATTGATGCATTTGAAATATCTTGGACTAAGGGAAAAAAGAACCAGTGAGTCCTAGCTCAAATCAAGTCCTAGTAACAAACATAACAGAAGTGAAGCTGTTATACTTGAGGCACATAATGAGAAGGCAAGACTCACTGGGGAAGGCAGGACAATCGTACTAGGGGAAGCTGAAGGTAGAGGATAAAAGAGCTGAGAGGCTGCTGTGGACAGGACATTTTGGAAAGCTTCATTCATGGTGTGACTGTAAGTCAGAGATGACTTGACAGTACATAGCAAGAGTGGTGCTTCAAAAGGGGAGGGAAGGGACATGATTGCATTTGTGACCTTGGAGAAACAGCCAGTGAGGTTCTTGTAGCACCAGCTGGGAACCATATTTGAATTGCACCCGGTTACACAAGGCAGTGTCACAGAAGGCTCCCGGGGGTAGGAAATAGGAGACCTGGTGTGAGAAGGACTGAAATGGAATTGAGTCATTTGAAGGAAGACACAGTCAACAAGAGCACTCCATGCTGCAACATTTTGTTGCAAGTCCCATTTGTAATAGGTCAATAGGCCATGCAGTGTGGCTACAGAAAAACAAACAGTACACTTGAAAGACGGTTGGGCTCACCATTGGCTATTCTTCACATCCTTGTGTCCTGGGCCTCCAGTTTCCTGTGCAGCGGAACTCACCTTGTCTTCCCCTCCCTGCCCTAGTGATTTTTGTTTGCCTTTTCTTTCTTTCTTTGCCTCGAACCCTGAGCTGCTACTGGTGACACTAATGAGCCAGCAGCAGTTGCTCCACAGTGCCTGTTGGGTATCAGTGGATGGGCTGTCACTGGCTGTCTGGTGAGTTCAGGAAGAGGGCCAAGGGTTTTGGGGTTTTTTTGCTGGTCTTGCTGTGTAGCTTGCTAGCCAATCCCTGTAACCTGTTCTGTTCTGCTGGGTTTGAATGGCATGCTAGTCCATCATGGGTTGAACAAAGCCCTTGGGTGGTCAGGGTGTCCTGTGGCCCCCAGGCAAGCCACCATCTGAAAAATGGTCCCGTTTCAGACAACACAGCATTCCACTGTTGCTTGTTCCCTATGATGAGTTGCCATCATGTAGGAATCTGATCAACCAGTTTTATGAAGGATAATGCTAATATTAAAGGTACAATTTGAGACAATAAGGACATAAGGAGAGCCCCGGCAGTGATAGGCAGACTATAAATACTTGTACAAATAAATCTGTATAATAATGATTAAAATGTGAATTTACAGCTAATTTTATTTAAAAGATTTTTTATTATCATATGAAACTCTCAGAAGACTTACTCCATCAATAAAGAAACAGCTATCCTTACATATGTTCATCATAAATCTCCATTTATGCCTTATCCAGTAATCTGAAAGAAATGAATGCTCTGCCACTAAGTGTTTATAGGATCTTATTGCTGTTTAACTTTACATTTTGGAATGTTACCATTCCCTTTCCCCCAATTCAGGTATACCATTTTATTTTGTTGCTAGCTTTACATAGTTTCACCTTAGATGGCCAGTTTCTGTTTCCCAAGGTGGACTTTCCTGTCACGTGTTTGTCTGGTTAGCATACCTAAGCTTTCTTTACTTTAATCTCCTTCTCATTCTTTACATACTTCACTTGACTGAAATATTTCACAATCTCACTGTTGGTGCTGCCTATCTGCCTTTTTAACCCCCTCATTATGCTGACATGTAAATTAATGGTGACTGTGCTGTTTAACATCTGTGCTTCTTTATTTGGATTAGATGGGGATAAGTTACAAGTTCATTAGGATTCCTTTCTTACAAAGCCAACAAATCACTAGAGATGATGAGAAAACAGCCATAATCCAGTGCACTCTTGTCAGGGGATTACAGGCATTCTAACAGGGAGAAGTACAGAGGTGAAATTTGCCTCCATATTCCTTCTGCTCTGAAAAGTAACTGGATGGGAGATTTGGGCTGTTTAACTGCATTACTTTGGACAGGAAGGGAAGGAGGTTGAGGATACACCTTATCTTGGTAGGGATGTTGTGACAGTTCATTCTGGACCAGCTGTGAAGTAGGGTCAGCATGGATCCCCAGCTCAGAATTTTGACCTCTTTTCTAACCTTGGATCTGGAAATCTGCATGGTTCTATGGTCCTTTAGACATTGCCTGGGGGTCCTAGGATTGGTCTGTATGTTAATATGCAGATGTCTGGGATTCAGCTGTAGAAAACGGCATTGTTTCATTTGAATAGTAACAACAACAACAATCAGTAACAATGCATAAAGGTACTTTGTTTCTTTGTCCCTAGCCTATCACCAAATAATTAAAAAAGCTGAAAGCTGTATACTAACAGTATTTAACTTTCACTGGGATAAACAGAAAGCCACACCCAGTTTGTAAAGGACAAAAAGCTATGCACTAACACTGCATAGTACATGGTGTTCTTCACACTGGATATTTCCTTCCCCATAGTTTTTGTAAGTATTCTCACTGTACATGAAACATGACTCATGTATTTCCCTGTCCTGGGTAAATATACAGTATGTCTTAACATCCCATCAGACTCTTTTGTGTTCATGCAAGGAAACAGTGTAGAAAAAATCCAGTAGGAAATTGTTATCAGTTGTGGGGAGGAGGCAAGTAAGTCCACTCTTTTTTTTTGGGGTGAACTTACCCTCCCAGAGGAGAACTGACTGAGAACAGGGAAATTGCAGTATACATACCACATCAAACAGACTGTTATCTTTCCATGTTAATCAAAGACTACAAACTTGAGACATTCAGGGAATTCCCTTTTATGATCAACTGAAATACAAGTTCCATCACTTCTGCTACCTTACACACAGAAGCAGTTGGAAACATTCACAGTAAAGTTTCCAATACCCAAGTCTTAATCTACTGTTTCTGAATTCTCCCTCATGATGTATGTGATTGATTTCCTTTGCTTTAAAGGCATTTGGTAAATGCAGCACCCTGGGATATTCTGCACAGATTCAGCCGAGCATGGATGGGAAGAAGGCATCAGGAAGCCTGGCAGAGGTAAGTGAGCACATTTGCTGGAAGTGTGTGTTTGTAGCCATTGGATCTATTTATTTTGCTCCAGGACAAGTAGTATCATTGTATAGATCATCTGTAACTGGACTCTCAACAAGTGCTAATGTATTGCTATCTATAAATATACTCCAAAAAGCTGTTTGAGATGTTTTATTTTATTTTTTAAATACAGACAATGGAAGAAAAACGCTGTATAAAACCACCCCTAATGGTAATTGTTGCACATGACTTTACTTTTGTATACATTTGAAATTTATGACTGGGGAAACAATGCAGCTTATTTCACACATTACAGTTATAGCACCTATTCCACGTTTAGTGAAGTCAGATTAAACTGGCTCGAATCCAGATACTGGATTTCTTGTAGCATGGCAGTATTCTATTTTAAGTAAATAATAACGACAACAAAAAAGTAAAAGGAGTGTAATTCCTGTATAAGGATCAG
The DNA here is from genome assembly GCF_004798865.1 of Varanus komodoensis. NCBI lineage: Eukaryota > Metazoa > Chordata > Lepidosauria > Squamata > Varanidae > Varanus > Varanus komodoensis. The sequence goes on along the minus strand of NW_025335568.1, from coordinate 27,970,318 downwards.
TCAATCAATTGATCCAATCTTTATTGTGTGGTCACAGACCTGACAAAACTCATAAAAACATTTAAAAATGATTAAGAACAGCTAAATAAATTACATGAGCATGACTTAAAAACAGAAAAGTATTATAAAACAGAAGCAAGAATTACAAATGAAAAGACACAAAATTGCAAATGAGCTTTTTAGTTCTTTAGAACTGTAATTTAGAGTGGATGGCTTTTCTATCAGACTATTCTGTAATTATTCACATTTCTCACCACTATTATGCATTTGACTGAACAATTTTTACTCCCCTCAGATAAGTTCAGTTTTTTAAAAGTGTCATAGAATGGTATGTATGTATGGTATATGTGATGATGTGGTAGCATCATATATATATATATATATATATATATAGTATGAATTTTCTGTGAATATGTGCATTGGTATATATGTATGATTAATATTTACTGCCCTAAGCTTTTGGAACATGAAGACAATTTAAATGAAAAATAAATCAATATAATATATTACAGTTTCTGGAAAGTATTTTACCTAGTGATGATATTTAAAAAGAATAATAATATAAGTACAATAACTCACTGGTTTTAGTTCCATGTAACATATTAGCTGTATTAAGGCACACTGGCTGCATTTATGGGAATGGATCATAGCAGTCTCTGGCCTGCATGCTACCCCACCCCATCTGGTACAGCAGGGAGGAAGCATTTGGAACTGTTCACTTCCAATTAGATTAAGTGCAGCTTGTTGTCTGAATGTAGGCAAGCCTTGCCTTATCTTATCTATGGCTTTGTGTCATGTGTGTAGAGTGTATGCATTTTCCACTTGTATGAGAATGCATGGGCTACTGCTTCAATAGCTAGATAATTCACGGTTGCCAAATTCTTTCTTTCTTGCTTCTTTTCAAGAAATGAAAGGCTTGATTACAATCATTGTGTTAATATAAGGTACAGATTTTATGCCCCATTGGAAAGTTGGTACAGTATTTCTTACAAAACAGGGCTGTGCAAAGGATTATCATTTTTGAAAAATTATTCTTTTTCTACTTTACATTTGATGAGTACCTGATGCTTAAGTAGATAGTTCATTTTTCCCCATTTCAGACAGTTTTTGCATATTTAGTTGCAAACAGTAGGTTAGTAATTTCTCTTTCTTACATCATTTCTTTCAGCTTAAATTGATTTGTGCTTCACTGAATTAAAATTTCTTTTTGTTGCAGGCAAAGAAGATACCAACAGAAATGCTTGAACAACAGATTATATCATTGGAAAAGCAGAGGGAAGAGGTACTTTTAAGCATGTTTTGGATTCTCAAGCTGCTAGACAGTATAGCTGACTCGCCATTCCTGGCTAAAAAGTGATTGAATTCCTCCTGTGTAAGGCAAATGGTTTGCCTGTGTGGAAGGTATTTTAAATGGGAAACAACTGCTCAGCACATGCAAACATTATTTTGTTGTTGCTGCTACCCAACTCTGACCACACAAGCAAGCCAGTTAATTGATTGTAGCCACTGTGGATTCAGGGAAAGTGGCATGTAGCCCAGAGGTATGCTCCAGGATAGCTTGCAATGGCATTTAGAGTGTGGACTTGGAGACCCAACTGATCTGTGTTCTAGGAACCACCTGGCCATGAGGCTCACTGAGTGATTCTGGGCCAGTCATTCACTGAACCTATCTTACTACACTGATATTGCTAGGATAAAATGGAGTGTAGGAGGACTATGTGTTGCCTTAGTTTCCTCACAGGGGGAGAAAAGGGTGGGCTATAAATGTAATAACTGAAGGAACCAATGTCAGATCCCATGCAACCATGTGTAATGTGAGAGTGGAGTCCTTTCTGGAAATTTCTGTGGTATTGCAAAAGTTTTAGGAAGGTATCTATCTGATTGTAGTACTTCCAATAGCCAAATGTTTTAGGTTAGGTTTTCTTGGTCAGGGTAATGTCTTCTCTGTGCCATTGACAGGGGAGACCTGTGAGCCTTGGATGACATCAAAGGAGCCCTGGGCTGTGACAGATTTTTCCAGAAAGCACATTGTACCAGTTAATGCTATTGAGGTTGTGCCAGGGATTGCATATGTTAGCTCAAAATAATTTACATTAGCACTAATGTCAGCATGGATACTGCCCAAGCATTTTCTCACAGTTCAGAGCAGTTTCATCCACTGGATCTTCTCCATACTTGGTGGGAAATGCCACATATGAAGATGGAGAGTATTATGCATACAGCTAGAGTAGGTTTGGAATGGATTGTTTGGATTTTTTTTTTTTTTTACTTTTTGAATTGCTGCCAGAAAAGCACAGACCACTGCTGAATCATTTAGCCTCAGCTGGGATTTTAGGCATACACCTTAGATAAATAGCTGGGCTCTTTCTCCCTCAACCTCTTTTTTTCCCTTTCCAGCATATCAAGACAGGAGGTTTCTAACTACAGTCTTTTATTACATTAAAGCTGACTTTGTGATAAAGGAGGGCAAGGCAAATGTCCTTAGAAATAATAATTCATCGAGTTAATTAGCCTGCTAACTGTGGAATGAGCTCTGGCCATGCTAGTTGAGTCCAAACTAATTTCCTCTTCTCCCTTCCCCACCAAACAGAGTTAGCTGCATCCTCAAGGAAGTTTCTGTAGCATGTCCACCAGCTGGAGGAAATGCTGGGCATTAGTTAGCCTGCTTGATCTGACAGCAGACAACTGGACTGATCAACTTACACTCCTCCTCCATGAACCTCCCTGTACTACAGTGCCTTTCCCCAACCAGAGATGTTATGATTCTCACCAGCCACTTGGCTGATCTCAAAGCTTACTGGCCTTGGAAACCATTCTGACCTTGCCTCTTCCAGTTCAGATTCAGAGTTGGTGGCATCCACCTTAGAATGCTGTATTTTGGGAAAAGCCGGCCCAGTCCCTACAGCTTTTGTGCTAGAAGCTGCCTGACAGGAGCCATCCTGAAACTGCTGAGCTTATTTGTGAAGCCTGTCTTAGATTCCTTGTCTGTTTCTGTCTTGAATTGCATTAGTTTTTAACCCTGGTTGGATCTGCTTTAGATTTATGGGTTCAGTCTTTACACATCTTCTAAAGAAGCTTTAGAGGACACATTAGAGGTGGTTTGGGCTGAAGGCAAAAGTTTAAAGAGCTCCAAATTATCCAGACATCCAGTACCAGTATATTTTGGCTTAATACTTTATTGGCAAGTAATGAAGCCTTAGTTACTTACAGAAAACCACCCAATTATTGGTGGTTGGGAGACAAGAGTGAGGCTAGGGACAAGGCTTGGTCCTGCAGGGACCTTAGAGCTGGATTGGAACACAGGCGTTCAATTCAGCATCTCAGCTGTGGGCAATGCCAAAATCCAGATACCACATGCACTACTTGTTTTTCAGGTGCCATTCAAAATCTTTTTTTGGTTTTCTAATCAGAATAACCTCACGGATGAGGATTGAGTCTTGTGTTACTTGGTGACTTATGAATCTTACTGTTTCTGTTTTGGGGTTATAGTATCCTGACTCTTTGGGGCATGAGTTTATTCCATGCATATGCCAGGTTTTGTGTGTTCAGGGAGCTTTTCTAGACAAGCTTTTATTGTCCACTTTTTGTTCATCATTCACAGTTCTTTGTGTGTACCAGACAATGACATCATCCTCTAGTGCCTCTCCTGTCCTATTAAAGCATTTCTTCCAGAGTTTTTTGTTCAGGGAAAGTCTGGCACCTTTAAGAATTGTGAGATGAAAAGATGGCATACCTTTTCATTCTGTTATTCCACAGTGCCCACTAGAGGTTATGCAGCAGAAAATAAAGGCAAAGGAATTTATTTAAAGAAAAATAAAGCCCTGTATATACAGATCCAATCTTGATCATAGAAAGAATGTGGAAGCAGAAACTGTGGTAAAGTTGTCGGTTAAAACCCTAGTCTAGAAAATCTCAACAGGTTAGGCAGTTACTCTGAGAACATATTTGAATTTGAAGCAGACTTGTTCTCAGCCACCTTAGGAACTCGCACAGGGAGTTTTGGGTTTAGATTTGTCTGAGGAATTAATCCTGAATTATCTGCCATTCTCTCACTTTTGCCTTGTTCTAGTATTCCTGGGTTTTATGTTCTGCATTGTAAAGTATTCTTTCAGCTTTTCTGTATAGTAATACAAAACAGTCATAAATAGTATAACATAAATTCCTAAATGGCCTGGGACCTTCATACTTCAAATATTTTTGCAATATGTTTTGTGCATTTCAACAAATCGAAATGGCAGTATCTTCTATGGGTGATGCAAAGCCTCTTTTCTAGAAGAGAATTTGATGGCCGTGAACAAGCAATAGGCAATTCTAATAATAGGAATTATTTTAATATAATTTAAAATGTAAATGTTTGCTATTTTAAAATGATTCCTGTTCTGAGCATTAGGAAATAGTATAGCTGAAACCTCTAAAACAATATGGTAGCACAGTGATTAAAATATTTTATTAATAACCAAGAATATTAATTATTTCAGCTTTTGGCAGTGAACAATCAATGGGATCAACAGTTCAGGCGGATGAAAGAGCAGTATGAAAAAAAGGTAAAAACCCAAAAATGCACCTATGGCTAGTCCAATAGAGCACAACCATTTTATTTAACTATTTTGCTTCCTTTTAAGAGAAGGAAAACAGTATAGAACAGAAAAATATACACAAAAATTTAAAAAGAGAAGCATATAGTGCTAAATAAACAATTAAAAGCACACTCCATAGTCTGTTGAGGTGAGGATCACCATTGTCATGGGGAACAAGCAAATTCTGGCTCCCTGAAAGGGTATAGGGATGAATTGGCAGTGCCCACGGTTTTCCTTCTCCATCCCACTTTCTTACTTGCTGTGGTGGTGGCAATCTTCTATCAACAGTCATTTTCTTTTCCCCAGTTTACCTGGATGAAGTATATTTTTGTACAAAGATGTATGGAGTTGATTAAATCCATTCCCTATGCATTGTGCATATTGTCAGGCACCTTTCATTCCATCTCTGCTCACTGAAGAATTCTGTGAAAATGCATTTGCTTGAATCTGCATTTGTGCAAATTCACATTTCTGAAAAAGTCTGCATCCTCTCAAATGCATATTTGTTCACTGTAGCCTATAAAGAAAAACAGATTTACAGTCTGTGATTTTATTCTTTAAAAAATATTTTTACAATTAAATTTGCAAAAAATTATGGAAGGGTAAAAAAAATGTTCGTGTGTATGACTGCAAATTCATGTGACTGGAGAAAATGGTGATGGTCACAATGACAGGCATCATGTGGATCCAGAGGAACAAAAATGGCAGCAGGGCTACAGACAGAAGCAAGACTGGTCTTGCTGCTGCCATTTTAGGAGAGTGCCCAAAACAGACAAACAATAAAAAGGAAAAAAGGAAGGCCTTGCTAATGGTATGCAGCCCCCTCCATTTGTTATCCTGTCCAAATTTAAAGAAATGCACCTAATTTCATTATTTGGGAATGGTGATGCAAATTTGGTAGTGGGGAAGAAATTGTCTCCAATCTCTTGTTGAAGGTTGAAGTAATGTTGAAAACTACTGCATTTGAACACGTCAAACAGATCTTAATATAGCCAGTATTCAAAACATTCGGCATATATCTCAGGAATCCTCAGAACAACTCTATAAGATCTGTCAGTGTATTGTTAGGGTGGAGGTGGAGTGGAAAATGAGAAGCAGTGGCTTATTTAAGTCAGCCTGTGAGTTTCGTGACTTGAGATGAGATTTGAATAAGGGACTTTCCCTTACAGGGCACAATTAACTACTACACAATCACTTCATAGGTTTGTCATTCTCCACGAGGCAGCTCCTGCCACCTTGTTCTGTACTAAAATGTATTCAGTACATTTACTGGTGTTCCCTGCATTAGTCCATGAGCCACAATGCTAGCTAACTGCGGTGAACCGATGGTAGGTTCTTTTTTTAGAAAGGAAAAACTTATTACATTGTGTCACTTTGCAGGTCACTGAAGTGAAAGCAAAACTGGAATCGATGCAGAAGATTGTCAGGACACTCAACAGAGAAAAGCTCCAAATGCAACAAGAGTGCCAAAGGCTGGGAGCCCTGACTACAGACAGGCTAGCAGAGGAAATGGTAAGCAAAGTCCATTGTTTCACTGTGTCCGTGTGTGTGTTTGGAGGGCAGAACCAAATAGGTAGAACCTTTGTATGCATATGTCAGAACTTCCAAGTAAACAAACAAAAACTGTATTGTTAAACAAGGGGAAAAGTTAAACAAGAAAAAGTAGGCATATGTTTTATAAACAGAAAATGGACATGCCAGAATTCTGAAAGGTAGAGATGGAAAAATGAGGCAAAGATTATAACTTATTTGCTTGGAGATTAGTGGGGTGCACACACAGATGTTTGTAGGTTCAATTCCTGGTGTCTCTATTTAGCACATGATGGGAAGGACCACTGCCTCTGACCCTGGACATTTATCCCCATGCATAGTAAAGAATACTAGGGTGGTTGGACAAAGAGTGTGACCATCTACAAAGTTGTTTCTACTGTTCCAGTTTTCAGGACATAATTCTATGCATGCAGGAAGATGCTGGAAGTTGTAGACCTTTTTTCTGTTAAACATACATAGGATTGTACCTTGAAGAATCCATTATTTTCTCTCTGTTTTCTATTAGGCTTTTTCTTTCTTTGGAAGAGGGCAAAAGTAGCCTTAACTGTCTTGGCATCTGACACACTTCATATAAGGCAGATATGGGTGAAGCTTTTGATTCCATACTTTTATTATTAGTCTACAATAAGCTATCTCAGGAATCACATTCTAAGCCAATCAAAATTATCCCCTTTCAAGTTGGACAAGACTTAGGCCCATCATTGAGGCAGTAAACCTGGGCTATTTCAGTTTCCAGGTGGGTCTTACTTGGCTGAATCCTTCTTTCTGCTAAATTACCCTAACACAAATAGTTAGCAAGTTTGTGTAATTGTGTAAATCATCCAAATATCTTTGGCTGTGGGGTGGCATAGAAATGAGATGCTGCTGCTGCTGATGATGATGATAGCAGCAAGTCAAGGACAAGACTAGGCTGAAACTCTTGATAGCTAGTTTGCTATACTGGCAGGAATTCCATCCATCCATCCATCCATCCATCCATCCATCCATCCATCCATCTGAATGGAGGGACACTTGTTCATGTAGGCATTTGCCTTTCTTTCCATTCTGTGGGTCAATAGTCTGTAAGTAGGATACAGACATTTACACCTTCCTGCTTCCTGGAATGGGGAGGTTCCACATGTGGAATTTCCCTCATATCCCAGAAGATCTTTAGGTCTCCCTTTTATGCCATATATATTAATAGTTCTCTAAATTAGCAATGCTTATGAAGTCAGAAATGGTACCATCCACACAACAGAGGAAGGCTTGAGGGGAAACTCAAGATTTGCAGATGTATCCCCCAAAAGAAACAGAAACAGAAAAGGAAAAGGAAAAGAATCTGCAAGCACTTTAGATTAAAATTATTACAACCCATGGAGGATGGAACTTCCCCTTCAAAAAACCCAGTGATGACTGGACATGTTCAGTAGGCGCAGGGGAATGACTGTGCATGAATGGGTGGCATGGGGAATAGAAAACAGGGGAAGAGAGGATGGAAGGAACTATGTGAAATCCTTAATAGATGTACCCGATATTGCATGCCCTTTTTAATGCTATCTGTCTCAAAAGTCAGGGATATAGCAAGCTAAAAATAAAATCCAATAAAATGGTAGTCTGTGATTTCCCACAAGATGTCATTGTTTTGGCTGGGGATTGTGGGACCACTCTAGCACAGCAGCCGTGACCTCCATCTCCCCTTTGAAAGGCACCTCTTCCAACAATGAGGATTTCAGGGTGGTATTTATAGATGTGAGGGGCTGAGCTCTATATCTCCTCAGCTACCTTGTGCAGTTTTATGGCCTGGATGTGCCTCAGGAGAGCCCAAAATGTAGTCAATAGAATTTCATCAGACTTTAGAGTATCTGGGATGAACTATCCATCAGTTTTGCTGCCGTTTTCTCTTTGACAGGTCTGGCACACTTACTTGGGATAATAATAATAAAAAATACAGCACATCATATCAAGAAAAAATGCAACCATCTGCACTTTATCAATATACCTATGTGGTTTTTACATTCCAGAGAGACAAAAACACCCTAGAGGAAGAGAATAGACTTCTGAAAGAAAAGAACATTTTAGCAAACAGAAAGAAGATGCATTATGAATGTGAAATAACTCGGCTCAACAAGGTGTGTATTATCCTTTTAGGAGTATTTTTATGCTTTCCCTTACAAAATCTTACTCAGTGTTTGTATTCATCTGGCAATGGCTGCATTTGCCTGCCACACTAAGCCACATTTAGGATAAAATATGCAGTATGCATTGTTTGTGGAACAATGCAAGGTGCAGTCAACAGATTATTGGGTTCACCAAGGCTCTTTCCTTCTTCCTTCCCTTTTGACCCTCCAGCTAGTCTCTCAGGATCCTGTAAAACAGAACTTGTCATGTCTTCCCTTTCCTGTCCCTCTTCTGAGATAGCTGAAGACTCATGGAAATGCTGAAATAGTTGAAAAGTTTAGGACTTTAAAACCAAAGGATTACATTGCTAAGTGGGATATCTTGTCATTCCCACTTTGAGTGAACCTTCTGTTTTGGCGTTTCCCCTTGTACCAGCACTTTTCAACTGACGTCTAGAGAATCGGTCCTCAGCAACTCTGTGCACATTTAGCTGTGTGCAGTTTCACCTTGTCAATCTGTTACCTGCTGTGCTTCACCACTCCCTTGGTCAGCTGAACCCAACAAGGAAGTTGGCCAGGCAAAAGTTCTCATATTGAACAATTCTGTGATTCTGTGCAGTTGTGAAAGACACACCACCAGGAAAGAATAATGACAAGAATATTAATGACAATACAGTTATGGGTTCATAAAAAAAGCAGCAGCAGCAGCAACAAATAAAAGCTAGTGAACCAGTAATGCTTTATTTTAAAGTGTTACTTCGGCATTGATTGTTCTATTTGCCTGGCAGTCAAGCCAGTCCTTCCTGTTGCCTTGCCAGCCGTTCCATTTAAACAACTCAGTGCTCCCACAACTTATAGCCTGTTATGTTTCTGAAGATCCTTTTGCATTATAGGAGCCCAGGCATTTCTTTACGGAAAAGGATCTCTGGCAATCCTAGCTTTTCTATCAGCTCTTCAGAGAAATGCTCTTTTCAATCATTGTTTATGTGGCAGGATGCTATGTTCTATTGCCAATTTTCTAAGTATCTCAAGTGCATGTGCCTTCTAGTTTGCAATATATGTAGTAGAAAAGCACTGTTTCAGCTGCATTGTAACTATTAGTGCTGTCAGGTCCATTACATGGTTGTATCAATATTGATGCAGCACTTTGTGATTGTACAGAAGAAATTCTAAGGAAACAGCATATTCAGTAAGGGTCCCGGTCAGCAATCACTATGATTTTAGCAGCACTTTCGGCAACTGCCTTGATAGAGGAAGTCCTTGCAATTCTCTGTCCCTGCTGCATAGCTTTTATTTCAACTCGTGGCAGTTCTACAGAGAAAACATGTACATCAATGGCATGTCCCAGTGCAATTGATGGGACATTTCTCCCATGCCACAAAAGAAGCTTTGCAAGTTTATTGGAGAAACATATTCAGTCTTCTGTTGCCTTTGTTAAATCCCCTTACAGTGCACTCCTGTGCACATCTAACCAGAAAAAAGCCCTGGTGAGTTCAGTGGGACTTATTCCTAATGGCATTTGCTTAGTTCCTAATGTTTCATTTACAAATTTTCAACTTCACACTTTCTGTTTTACTATCTCCATATGTTATAATGTCTATCTTATGCTGAAGGTTGTGAGATAATTTTATATGGTGTCCCCCGCCTCTCATTTTCTCTTTCCCTACCCTGCTTTCCCCCTGTCACTTCTTCTCAGTCTCTCTCATATACAAGAGAAAGAGCATGGTGTATTTTCAACTTGAATGTGCAGGAGAGTATGGCCTTGATCCAAACCTTGACATTCAAATCGGCCAATACAGACTCTCAGAACACCACCAATCAACTGTTTGGAGAGGGGAAAGCAAGGATATATCCTCCTTCCCTTCTCCCAAGAATCTAATAGGCAGTATTTAGAGTTGGTGGGGGGAACCTTTGAGGCACAGGCCTAGGAAGCTTTGTCATCTGTTTAGTAAGGAATTCACTGCTAGGCATACACTATTCCTTTCATCCTGGGTAGGGTAGGGCTTGGCTGGGGTGTTGCGAGGAATATTTCTGGGCTGTCTGCCTCCTCTGTCCCATTTATGAGCTTTGGTCACTTCCAGAGCATTCCTTGGCTATTTTTTCCCTCAGCTCCCCCCCTATTCCTCATCAGCAGACCTCACCTAAAGAATGAAGGGGACCCAATCTTCATCCCTATTTTGGTGTATTGCCAAATATGAGCCTTCCCATCCAGCAACCCACAATGGAGATGGAAATGTCTGCCTTTAGCTGATCTTCAGGACTCCAGTGAGGGGCCCTGAGAAACAGTATCTTCTCCCCAGCTGATCTGTAAGGCTCTGCTCAGGAGGGTGGGACAAGTAATAATGTGTTTGTGTGTCTGTGGGAATGGGGTGGCCGTTCCCACTTTGGCCTCTGGCCATGTTCACTGGTGGCATGACTCCGCCACCTCAAGAGGTTTACCAGGGAGCAAGCCAGCCCCAGCTGGTTCTTGGCACAGAGCAGGAGTAATTGTGCAAGCAGCAGCTGTTTCTGTATGCAAATCATCATCCAGCTGGGTCCAAGTTGGATACTGCAGATGTGATGTGTGCTTCTTAAATGTTGCAAAAGAAGAATAAAAAGCTGACACTGGAGACCCATAAACATATTTCCATGAAGAGAGGCTGCATAAAGCTGTGTGTGCATGTGTGTTTTAAATGATGTCCCTTGGTAAACCACAAACACTTCCTGAGGAAACACATTTCTTTGAAAAATTGCTCTACCTAGCTTTATGCTAGGAGACAAGGCACACAGCTTTAAGCAGGAAAAATATGTCACTGCTAGTGAAATAAAACATGAATTTGGTTTAGTTGAATGTAGAAACTAAGAAAGTAAACTTTAAAAATGCATTATGTAAATACAGGACATTCACAAAGTGTTATTCTAATTTATATCCTTGAGATTTTTAATTTATTAGTATATTTATATCTCACTTTCCCCCCTTAATGGTGACTAACATAATCCTTGTCCTCTCAATCTTATCCTCACAAGGTTGTTATTAAGGTTAAGCTGAGATTCAGTTACTGGCCCAAAGTCAGCCAATGTGGTTTGTGTCCAAGTGGGGACTAGAACCCAGTTTTCATCTAACTATGTTAAATCCAAACATAGATACATTGAGTTTAGTCTAAGCTATGGTCTACTAAAAGAAGTCAAATTCAAATGGTGGATTATGTATCTGTATTGTCTCAATGCACCATTGTTAAGATTAACCACAATTTAACGAATGGACATAATATTAAACTGTGGTTAAGTTAAAACAGAAGTGAAAACCTCCGAACGCCTCACTGTGGTTGCACTGGAGAGTTTGTACACAAGCTCAAGGTTTTTGCATGCAGTGTTGAAACATGCACCTCCGTATGGACATGTAGTTGGTAGGGTAAGTCAACTATTTTATTAATACTCTCATTCCATATGTGTCCACTCAAAGCTATTTCCCAGTGGATTATACTCTTAAGTATGCATAGCAGCCTTCCCAGCACTGAGGTCTGGATGCATCTAAGCCTCTGAGTTTGTAGGCTTGCATATGTAGACTGTAAGGAGCCTTAGAATGAACCCCAGGAATACTGATTAGCTTATCTAGTATCTTAATGATAACTTATTTCTTAACATGCACAAATGATGTGCAAGCAACATGTATGTAAGCGCTATCATGATTTTTCTTATGGTTTCTATTAAGAATAGCACTGTGTTTGTTAGCTACAATAAATGAATAAAATGGTATATATAGGCACTGAGCTATGCTGATTTTTCTTGGTTTAGCGTAGAATTCTTTATAGCATATGAGTGTAGTTTATTTATTATAGTGCATTACAAAAACAAAGTTCTTAAAGATAAAAGGATAAAGTTATATACTTACACTTAGGAATATAAAACATACACACACGTATGTAATCAGTGTTATGCATTTAAAAAAATTGTAATGTTTTAGTTTCCTTTTGACTGTAGTTTGACGAGTAACTTTAATGAACTCCCAGTTCAAGTATTCTGACAAAACAAGTCTTATATGGACTTCTGCAGGGCCTGAAGAATATGTATTTCTATAAAATCAGTTTAGAGTCTTCTGTGACTTCTGTGTCACATTCTTTCCCCCATTTCCTGCTGTTATGAAAATGTAACAACTTGCTTTTAGCAAGTGAAATCTAAACTTGCTTCAGCTTTGCAACTTTGGAATTTTTGAAACCATTTTATATTGGATTATTTATGGATGGAAGAACTCATGGCAACTGTGGCAAACAATAGGATCTTGATGTTTATACATTTGTTTCTGTTTTGATATGCCTGGCTTTAGGAATATAAAACATAACTATGTTTGGATATTCCAGGTTTCTGTTGGGGGCATCTAAGAGTGCAGTATTCCCAATGCTGGATGAGGAATACTGGGAGTTGTAGGACTTCTCTTTCTGTCTAAACATACATGGGATTGCGCCCTAAATGATATTTATGAGTGTAAACTCAGCAAACAGTAACATTGAACAGCACTTACCATCTTTCTGCATATCTACACTGTAAATGTGGATTTACACACACACACACACACAGAGAGAGAGAGAGAGAGAGAGAGAGAGAGAGAAATCATCTTGGGTCATCTTGGCAGTTCAACACTTTATGCAAAAAGTATGTATTCCCTTTGCTCTGAGTTAGTTTAGTTGCACACAGTAGACATTTATGTAATTACAACATAAAGAATCTTGACATTATAGGACATCAGATTTGGTGAGTAGTTAGGTTTAGGATTCATTTCACAGTTATCACCCCCACATAGTTAGACTGCATAAAAGCTGGAAATGCAATACTAAAAAAAGAATATTTTAAAGAATAGTGAGGCTATGCTTGTCTGCCTTTTTAAAAAAGTCTCCCTTTAAACTGAGAAGCTAAACACAATTATGAGGGAGTAAACTCCACTGAACACAGCAGAACTTACATCTGAGTAAACATGAATGAGATCACACTGTAAGTTAACTCGTGTTTCCATCTACCTTGACATTGTTCTGTGTAGTTGTACAGAGCCCAGTGGTGGATTGATTTATCAACTGGGATATTAATCTGATACCATCATAAAAATGGAATAGAACAGAAGTTATTTGATTTCTTCCTAAAATCATACACAAGGTTCCTAAAACCATTCACAAATAGTAGCAGCTCTTCTGGCCTCTTCTTAACAAATATGGTAATAAGACAGTTGGGAGAGCTCAGATTTAGAACATAAGTTTTGCATGCTGAAAGTCCCAGGTTTGAACCCCAGCACTTCTTGGTAGTGCAGGAAAAATTCCTGTTAAAATCCAGGAGAGGCCCTGCCAGTCAGACAGTATTGTACTGAGTAGATCAATGGTTCAACTCACTAAGGCAGCTTCTTTTGTTACATATTCCTGTGCCAATCAACAGTGAGATCCCTCTGCTGGAAGGATCCCAATCCATTCTTGCTTGTGAAGGGCAAAGCACTACTTTACACAATATCTTACTCGTCGCTGTAACACCATGCTTTCTTTCAAGGTTCTTCATACCCCAGGTAGGGGGAAACAGTACCTTTTATAAGGGAAATGCCCAAACTTTTTCTAATATTACAGTAATACTGATGCTGATACTTTCAGGGGATTATTTTGATGTGGTGCATGCAAAGCATACTTATTTCTTTTTCTTTTTTGGCTATAGGCTCTTATGGATGCCTTGCAAAATCAAAGTTTATCCTCACAGGAGCCTCATGTGGATGTGCTGGACAGGAATTACAGCAAAGAGGAGATGAGGACTCAGTTGGAAGTTCTTAGACAACAGGTATGAATGGATTGAATAGAAGTCTGCATATTCACTTAGTAATTAAATTGACCCTAAAGATAAAATTTAAGATTTAACAAGCTTTTAATAGGAACATGTTATTACAGGTTCTTTTATGTATGTGGTCAAAGTCTATCATGAGCACAGAAGCACAGTAAATGAAATTTGACAATTTCAGTAGAAAATCTCATTTTCAGGTGTGCTAATACTGTTTCTAGTAAAATGTAAGCACAAACTCATACATTTAATTCTTATATATTTTTTCCAACTAGTCAACCTAAAATTGCCATTTGTTTTCATACTACTATTACTTTAGTCCTCTTACTCAGTGCACCTATGAGATACCACTGTTAGGAATTAGTTATCTAGAAGCTGTATGTCATTTTTGTGGGATGGTTCCTCATGATTCTTGTTCTAAGAATATGGGTTTTACACTGTTCAGTATCCTAAGTGCACACATAAATTAATATAACCCCAAACTGTCTCCAAGAAGCTCTATTATCTGCGGAATGGAAGATTGATTTAATCTTTGTTGCAGTTCTAAACCTCAGGAAAAGATGTATTTTCCCCCTTGGGTTTATTTTTTTGTAAGAACCCATGCGTTTAAAATTATGTTACTTTCCAGTTAACCTTAAATTTAAACCCTGTCACTCTGTGCACTGTTAAGAATCAGTTGTTGAAATACAAATGTGTATGAGAGGAAGACCCATGGACTAAAATACTTGTTTCTGTCACGTTTGAAAGGCTGAGCCAGATTTTACTCAGTTGTAATGCATGCCACATGCGGAAGGGGAAAACCTTGAATTTGATTGTGAAGTAATGGATTGTACACACAATAAAACAGAATTTATCATTCCTTCTCCCTTTCCTGAATTCTTCTGAGGGCACTTAAATCTATGGATTTTTTTAAAAAACGTGTCTCCAATTTTATGCATCCATAGAGACATAGTGGAATTCACACTGTGTATTGGAGAACAGAAATGTCCAGTTCCTTCTTAAGGTATACTTATACAGTGATTTCTCTGATTATCTAGACCATCTTTGTAATAATGCCAAAGAGTGTGAGGGTGAAATAGTAAGGGGAATTAGAAACAGGGCAGTGGACAATCTTTTTGTTCATTTTCCTCTCCAGTGACCTTCGCCTGTTTGTGTAAAGTGGGCAGGGAATTAAATCCATACATAGAAGTGGTCATGATCATTCTCCAAAAGTTAAGGTAAATGAAAAGCTAGCCACAAATATGAATGGCTTAATTCTTCCTCAAATACATATGAACGTTCAGGTCTAAACCTCATTTAAAAATACTCAGGGTGGAAAAATAGCTCCTGTTGAAGGGTATTCCTGAATGTCTTTCCATTATTTTTCATTTTCATTTCAATTTTTATTTCTAACCTGCCCCATAGTCCATTAGAGTTCTCTGGGTGGTATACAAATGCATGATAAAACAGTATATTAAAAATCCAAATTACACAATACAAAGAATCAGAAAGAAAAAACATCTATGCAAATATATAGCAATATATCAAATAATAATATCAAAACAGAAAACAATATCAAATATTTAATGTCAACAATATCAAAGTAAACAATGTCAAAAATTATAATACAACAATATGTCAAAGAATAATATCAAAAATTAAACAATATCAACAATATCAAAGTAAAATGATACAATTAAAAAACAATAAAATAACAATAAGAAACGCACAATAAACCCTGTGGAGGGGGACCAATGCCCAAATTATCCCCAAACCAACACCAAAATTGGCCCATGCCCAAGACCACTGCTGCAGTCCCCAGAAATATTATCTCAGCACACGACATTCTCACCTCCAAGCTGGCCCAAGATGGAATGTGTTATCTGTGCCACAATATTTCTTTTACATTCTAGGGGTCCTACTGAAAAAAATAACTTCTAATCAAATGTGTTAGAATACCCCTTTAAAGTTGCCATCAGCAATGCCTACTGACTTTTGTATTTTCCATGGGTGCAGAAATATAGAATTTTCTGGAAATATAGAAGTAAACTGTGCAATGTGGAGGTGCAGTTTTAATTTTGCTCCCAGAACTAATGTGAGGAAGCAGTGCCTCAACAGAACAGAACTTTGGCTATATTGGAGCATAATATTTGTTAGTTCTGAGATTTTGAAAATGGCAACTGGAATTCCTGAGAATGTCCGGAATGGCTGCATGACTCATAGGGATAATAACTTGGTGGTGGCTGCAGATGCTAGTACTTTATCACTTAAGTTAATAGCATCTCGTGAGTCATTGCTTATGTTGACTTATAACTCAAGCCTTTCACATGGTCTGCAATTAGCTTAGGAGAAAATGTGTCATCTAAAAGACTGACTCTTTCCAATAATGCTGGAAGCTACAAAGGAAATTTGTCTCTTCCAAAGACAGTTTGCCTTTCCCATGATTGTTCAGAATGTAAAGGTGGTGGTGTGTAGTACATTTTGAAGTGCATTCACTCGTCATGAAAGCCTCCATAGTTATGACCTCAAGGCAGATCCAAAAATGGATGCAGTTGTGTTCACCCATATCAAGGAGTTAGATCTAGAAAATTTTATCTCTACCAAGAGCGGTTCCTTTGTAAAATCCTTTCCTCATTCATGTGCCTTATTTCCCATATCCATTGTTTTGGAAAGGGAGATTCAGTGGGAAAGGGCAGAGTACCTGAATAAATTGAGAAAGCATGAACAAGTACTACGCTAATTGCTTATCAATGGGTTATATGCTATTCAATGGTGACAAATTTTGTAATTTTGCCTGAAATAACCAAAACGGTTTTCACTGGCAAATAATCTTGTTCTTTCTCAATATTAACTAATTAGTTATCTTCCCATTTTGTTCATGAATCTAGCCAAAGCTGCAATCCTATGAATACCTGCCTGACTTAAATTCAGTAAACATGCAGAAGTGTACACTTAAATAGGTCATGAACAGGAAAAAATGTTATCTGAAGGCAGAAACCTCTTTGATTATTCTGGGATTAATGATTATTTCAAGCCCCAATAGGTGAGAAGACAACCATGTTAAATACTTGATCTAAATATTAAAGATGATTTTTTTTGCATGTCTGTTCCACCATAGGAGGTTGGAGAAGGTCATGGGGTAAAAACTGTGAAGCAATCCTCCTATATTGTTGTGAAATTTCCTATGAGACATTTTTTCATATAAACCCACCCTCAAAATAGGTGACTTTGTATGTCTTATTGATTTAATTAATGATTGGAAATGCATCTTCTCTAAAGTATAAGGATTAAATAATTTAATCATAGGTTCAAATATATGAAGAAGACTTTAAAAAGGAAAGATCAGATAGAGAAAGACTTAATGCTGAGAAAGAAGCGCTGCAGAGAATTAATGAGAAATTACAGTCCCAGTTGGACATACTACATTCTCAGGTATGTGTCCAAGTAAAGGTACTAATATTGCCAAAACACGTGCATTTTATTCTTATTCTTATTTTCTCACTTTCCATGCAACTCAAGACTTTCTGGCTTCCGTTAATTGACACAGGGTTGCTTATGAGGTCACCACCTGGGATGAAATCATGCTGAAGTAATGTTGTTGGTGGAATGAAGAATAATTTGACTTTTTCCCACAAATGAAACAAATATAATAACTTGTGACTATCACAGTGGATCTTCAAATATTTCTAAAGAGAATTAAAACTGGATTCCATGTTATTACAAATGAATGAGGCAAAGTAACATTTTTATTAGAAAATAAACATTTCTTATTTTAGCATCTTAACTCTGCAACCCTAAATATGCTTCACTGGAAGTAGCCCCATTGCATACAGTGGGACTTTTGAATAAACATGAAAGGAATTGTGTTGTTAACCAAGTGGATTTACTACACTTTCCTATGTATGTTTATTTAGAAATAAGCTCCACTGTATTGCGTGGGCCTTACTCCTAGGTAAGTAGGTATAGGCTTGCAGTCCCAAGTGGTGTAAGCAACAATCAGCCAGTGGCAGACCTGAATTTGGGAGCTTAAATGAAAACTTTGACCATAGTTTCATTAATAGACTTACAACTTTAAGGATAGGCCTTCTGTAGCCAACCACCTTTTTAGTTCATCCAGAGCAATCTTGCCCAGCGTGATGCTTTTCAGATGTGTTGGACTGCATGAACTATCCTGGCTGGGAATTATGGGGGTTGCAGTCCAATGCATCAGGAAGATACCAGGTTAGAGAAAACTGATCTAGGGACTTCAGTCTGTAAACTGAAATGTGAGAATAACATATGCCTAGTCATGAGTGCAGGGGAAGTTGTTCTGCTGTGATGTTCCAAACAGTTCTTCTCATCAATGTTGTTGAATCTGGAGTACAAGCACTTGCATCAGATGTAACCAACTCATCCAACTGAGTTACCACTAGAGGGCATAAAGGTCCTGATTTCAGTAATAGTACAATTCTTCCCTCTCTGCTTTCCAGTAACTTGCTGATATGCATACATCCTTTCAGAGTGGCATGTTGTGGTCCTTTAAAAGGACCATTGCAGTGAATGGTCTCTGCCATGTGGAGTTGCAAGACATTTTGACATGCATAAAGAAATCCACATGTGATGTGGATGCCAGTAGCACCCTGCCTTAAATTACCCTTAAAGGTGACTTAAAAACTATTTTAATAAAATAAATGTACAACTAAAATGTACATGCAGTAAATGAAGCCTTACAAGAACAAAACATGTCCATCTTTTGAATAGGCATAAAAGTTATCTCTGTGTTGTCATTCTAGAAATGGAAGCATACAGAAGACATTACTCTTCCCTCATATTTGCATGTGTTTGTGAATCGCTGCAAAGCATGAGTTCTGGAGGCTGCTTCATTAGGCTGACTTTCTCCCCCCTCACTTGACACTTATAGGTTAAAGACTGCCAGGAAAAAAAGGAACTGCTTGAGACACAAGTAAAGCAACAGGTATGCGTTTTACTTTACTATTTTTTTGTTCTTGCTCAAGTTAAAACTAATTCAGATTTTACTCTCTAGTCATTACAACCCAGTTTAATTCATTCTGCTTTTTTACTTATATCTTTAATCCTGTAAGGAACCCAAGGAGGCTTACATAACCCACCTGGTCCTCTCCATTTTGTCCTCACAACTCTGTGAGATAGGTTAGGTTGATAGTTAATGGCTAGTGCAAAGTTACCCAGCAAGCTTCCTGGCCCAGTGGAGACAAGAATCCCTGAAGCCCCAGTCTGCTGTAATCATTGTAATCGCTATGCCACACAGACTCTCCGCTGTCAATCAAGCATATTGGCTACATATTTCCAAGCTTGGTTACGATATTCTATGCTGTTCCACATGTTCTCATTTACACAATAAAAATACACTTATTTATTTATTTAAACCATTTCTGTACCATGCCTATAGCCAGTTGACTCTCTGGATAGTTTACAAACATTGGAAATATAACAAAATCCAAGATCACAATAAGATTAAATCAAGAACAATTTCACAAGCATAATCAATAAAAACAATAACAGTAAATAACAGGATATAAAACCAATAATTGTGTGTGTGTGTGTGTGTGTGTGTGTGTGTAAAATTAAATAATTAATTCACCAGGCCACAGTAAAACAAGGTATAATAGAAAATTTCAAGAATTAAAAAAACTGAGAAAAGAGAAAGGTTTGGAGCATTGGCACCAGGCGTATCTCTCTGGGAAGTTGGTTCCACAGTATGAAACTGCACATAGAGAAAATGATAAAATCAAACAGAGGTCTTAAATTTGTAAAAGCCCAAACTACAGAGTGCATGAAAGCCCCAGAAGGCCTCCAAAATAAGAATGAGAAAATAAAAAGTCTTCAGCTGGCATGGAAAAGGATGCAGTGTAATGAAATGGTGGCTACCTGCCACTAACTGGCCAACTGCCACAAGCACTACCATGCCAGTGAGAAGTTCTTTCTCCAGTGGACTGCCCCCCGCCCCCAAATCTGTCATTTTCAATTCTGTAAATGGAGAGTTGCAGGCCAGTGAGGAGATGGCATCAAGAGCTGCAACTGTGCCAGCAACAGGACTGGGTCTTGGTGCAATTGCACCAGGAAGAGAAGGAAGCAAGGAAGAAAGAGAAAATGGCTGCTATGTGACCAATGCCTGGTCAGGCTAACAAATTCAGAGTTAAGGCTAAGTTAGGTTTTCAGTTGCCAAAGGAGAGGGTTCAGTGCTTCAGAGTGGCCCATTTCATATGAAACAGGGATTTGGGGTTGTTTATATCTAATTTTGTTTTTATTCCAATTTTTTTGTGTAGGCTCAAGCACTTACAGAGAAACAGGGCTTCCATCATCGCTTACTTGTTCCTCCCTGTCTTAACTGCGGGAAGTGCAGAGCACATCACCCTTACACAGAACCTGGATTAGCAGTGGCCTCATGTGACATTAGCAAACAGTCACAGCATCAGCCCCTGGTAAGATAAAATTCCTCTCAGCTTTCACTTTGCAATGCAGAAACACTCAGAAAACATCGTTTTGCACGCAAAAATGTCAAATTCTGTAAGTGTGCTATGAGTCGATGTAAAGTAATAATGTGGAACTGGTGAAATAGGAACAAATTTCAGACCTTATTTCCTAAGACCACATTTTGCACATTTGTGCAAAATGATAAGAGCAACTCTTAGGATTAGGTGGATTCAAGCCCCCAAGATCATGGGCACAGCTTCACTCTCGGGGTGGGAATCTAAAGGGAGATTATTCTGCTCCTCATACTTTGAAGCTGCTGTAGACAGCTCTATGGTGGCTTTGGAAGATTAGGGGGTAGGTTGGTGAGCAGGATGGTGGATAGGGAGGGACAGGAAGAGGAAAAGCCTAGATTCCCTCAATCAAAGAGCTGATCCATTACCATCCTTACAAATCTCAGTGAAGCTGGTTACCTTCCTTCTCCCCTAATTTGCTTGGCTCTTGCCCTCCTGGCTTTTGGTAGACAGAGACATCTGTCTATTGTGCATCCATTCCTTGGGATTGTGCTTTTAGTGGATTTTATAATCACTCATTGGTGGAAGTGCATTGTTCAATTTTTTAAAAATAAAAAATAGTTTGTGGTAAATAATTATTTCCACCAAATAATACATTTTAACTCCCCGCTTCCCCATTGCCTATCCCGATGGAAGTACTACCATTCCCATGAGATGTAGACAGCTGCTTTTGGCCATCTAGCTGTGGTGGTTCAAAGGAAGGAGGCTGTAGATGGCACAGAATATGTCATACCTTGGTGTTTGCAGTATCTTTCTCTCTCCCCCAGAATGCCTCCCGTACCTTGTCTCTGATGTTGAGTCTTTAACCTCAGAGAAGCATCATCATGACCAATTGTAAGGGGGTGAGGGGAGCAGAGCACAGATATATACCTCTGTCAAAACACTGTTTGCTGTTTCAGTAGCCTGCTTTAAAGGAGACCCAGGGTCTTGATATCTAGCTTCTGCTTCAAAGGGGAGGAAATGCACTTTTACACTTTCCAGAGCCACTAGAATATCGGAAGAAGTGCAAAATGTGCAACATCCTGAATGCAGGCAAGGCAAAGAAGAAAAAGATTACCCTAATGCAGAGGAAGTGGAAAGCTCATCACTCCCTGTCATGAGCAAAAATACCTTGTAATTTTGGTATTTTAAAGAGCTGGCATAGGAAAGCTATTTAGAGTCTCTTTGAGGCAATGTTCAGGGTGCTCCTTGAGAGCAGATACCCTTCAGGACATTAGCCCAGCTGAGGCTTCACATTTCCATTCTCACAGAAATGAGCACTGCTGCACTCACACTGGTGCAGATAAAAGAACCATGAAACAAAACATGAAAAAGGTATGCACACTGTGGATACCATGAGTTCATAATGCAGTTTGCCAACCTTTGACAGACCCTTCAGTCCTTTGGGCACTTTGAGCACACAGTTACTGGCTGTCAATTCAGAGAGCATGATCTCTGGGAAAAAAGGGACCCCCCCCAACCCCCCCACAAAAACAAAAACAGCCCCCCTATGCCTGTGATAAATGAAAAGGGCTTGTGAGGGAGAGGGTCAGATATGTTTGTCCTGCCACAGGATCCTGTGTATACTTGCAAGAGGAAAAGGAGAGAGAGAAACAACCCATGGAGAATCAGGTTGTCTGTTGGGTTGATTAGGGCTTGTACACACACACACACACACACCCCCCCCCTTATAGTAGCTTATTGTCAGGGTGGCTTGTCATGATGTGATCTCCTTCAGTGTGCTCTCCTCCATAAGCTAGTGCCTTCCAGATGTGGGACTGCAGTTCCCATAAGACTGCCAGGTTGGGTAAGGATAACCTATAGGAATGCTCACTGATTGCAATGTGATCTTATCACATCTCAAATTTCCCTGTCTTTGGTTCCGTGCAATTGGCTCTCAGTAGTGGAAGTAGAGAAAGTTCCAGTGTGGCAACATCATGTTCTTGCACTTTCTCCTTATGGAGAAGACGTTGATGTGGGATGCTATTTTCACATTCAGTGAATGTAGTTCCCTGCACAACCCCCCCCCCCCATTTTTAATGAAAGGTAAAGAGCAAAACAGTTATTCTTCAGTATAAGAGGAAAAGAACCACAGATAAGTACCTTTTTATTTAAGCATCTCTCCCCTTCTTTTTCCATTTTCTCATGTGAGCTTAGAAAAAAGAGTTCCTCACTAAAGTTTAAAACTGAGTCCCAATTAATTTTGGCCTCTCTCCTAGAGCTTTCACCATCTGGGTTACTAGCTGTGCAAGAATGCATCCTGGGGGTTTATAAATTTTGTCTTCTTTCAGAAGGTGCTGGAAGGGTGGAGTTCTTTGCTGATTGGTTGTTTTGAATTCTGTCCCAGAGTTCTTTGTGATTGTTTTCTTATACAAGCATAGCTGCTCCAACATTTATTTCTTTATAATTCCCCAAGCAATTTGTCATCAAATGTGAAAGGTGTTAGAATAGAGTAAGTGTGTAGGCATAGAGTATGGAATACAGAACAATTACTTCATTATATCTCGATTCTTTCCTTCTTTTGTTTTTCTAAATCACATTTACTGTTTACTTTTCAATCATCCAAGAAAATTTCTGTTTAGTCTGATTGTGAATCATGTCTCATTATCCTCTGGAATACTTTCAAGATTACAGTTATGAAAATAACAATACTGTCTTGTAGTAGGTTTTTAGCACATTACAGTTTGGATCTCTGTGAACATTCAGGAATTTGCAATTGAATATGGCATAATATTTTATTAGGGACTTATTTTCACACTTAATCAGATACCTATCCCTCCATACCCCAATTTTGATATGTGGACATTTAAAATGAAAACATCTGAAATATACCTATAAACTGTGTCAGACTATTGGTCTATCTAGCCCTGCACTATATGCTAACTGGAAGTGTTTATCTAAGATCTAAGACAAAAGTCTTTCCCAGCCCAGTTACATGATACCCTGTTAAAATCTTGGTGCCACAGACCAAACCTAGAACCTATATGGAAGAAAAATCTAGCCAAGTTAAGTATGATGAATTCCTGTTTATTTCAATGGGGAAGTACTTGCATAACTTTCCCATGGAAATAAAAGGGCATTGAAAGTCCTTACCCAAGGCTTCACGTCTTATGGTAGCCTGCAATAGTTCAATATGCTGTTTTTTGCAGTGATGTATCTGTACTACTGTAAATATCCAAAAGGAAGGATGGATTGGGCCTTGCTTTCCATTAGTAAAATCACTTCAATAAACATGATACCCATATCACCAAGGATTGATAGAATCCACAGGACTTGGAAAAAACTGGTCTCTTGGCCTCATAGAAGCCTGAGCTCATTTGGATTGGTTGGTTGTGGATTTGTGGAACATGGATTGTGGATTCTTTGATATCCTTGCTTGCAGGACATGGGCAACACTGCAAAAAGCTGCACTATGTCCTGTGTTTGCAACAGCTTTTCTGCAAGACAGAGGACTTCTGGCTAAGTGCAGCTTTCTAGCTTGTGTGAGTGATGCATAATACGTGCATGTGTACTGACTCATGTCATACAGGTTTCATGCATTTTCCTAAGTAGATGGGACAGCTAGAGGAAGGCATCAGATGCAATTCTATATTATAGTTTAGAGCACACGTGGGCAACCCGTTTGGAGTGTAGCTATCCACTGGTGGATTTACCCATATTTTTTGAACCATTTCATCTGCAGCAATATTTACCATGGTCTCTTCTTAACCCATGGTTACAAAATCAGCCTCAGCTCCTGGTTAAGTGGGGAATCTAGTAATATAGCTATAACCACAATAAACTTCACTGCAGAACAATTAGACCACAATGTGTGTGTGTGTTGCAGGGAGAATCCCAAAAGAGAGGGCTGTGTGCTTGGAGGTGGCAGCACGTGATGAAAAGTGACCAGGAACATTCCTGTTGCACTAGGTCAGAAAATGTTTTTTTGCATAGGAAAAGCACTGTATATGAAATGCATTGGAGCTGTGTGGTACTTATTTCTTTGACAGAAGTATCGGTCTGTTAAAAGAAGAGAGTGACATGATTCATAAATGGGGTAAACAGGAAGCTCCACTGTTAAGAAAGGCCTTCTCTTGTAAATGGAACATTAATGACATGTTCCAAATAATATCCGTTTCCATATATTCCATGAAATCAGTTTCTCATATACCCATATCGGAACACTTAGATAGCACTTCTGCTGCTTTAAAAAGACGTGGGGACCCTCAAGATGTTTTGAACTGCAACTCTTTGAGTACCTGTTCTGAATTGCCTTGAGTCTTTTTTTAATAGGTGCAATCCTATGCATAATTAAACAAAAATCAGGCCTATAACTCCTGGATCCTTAGTTTAATATCTAAACATACATAGCATTGTGCTTCAAGACATCATAATAGTAATAATAATTTCATAGTCTCTTATCTTGGCTATATGGGCTGGAGCTGATAGAAATTGTACTCCAAACATCTGGATGGCACAAAGTTGCCTAGCTCTTTCACATTATATTCTCATTTTCATTTTAATTTTAAAAAGCTGCTTCAGAAACATTCACGTTTTTCCCCATTTAGATAGGAAACTTTAAAAGTTGTTGTTACTTTATTCAAGTCTCACATGATAGTTTGCAAAATCAATAGTTTTTCCCCCTTACAATATATATTTGACAGAATTATTTTTAAGTTCAAATGCTGACCTGCTTGCCATCAGAGTGGGAGATTAGAGTTCTATTCTGTGAGGTCATCGGAGTTTTAAAAGAATTCTAACAAACTGCAAATAAGTTCCCTTTGGAACACCTTCATCTGTCATGTTGATGTACACCAGGTTTCTCTTAGCCTCTTAACAGCTGACATTGACTGTAGTTAGAGACCTAACTGTTTATGATAGCATCAGGTGCATTCCATCTCACCCTGTCTTCTCCTGTTCCTTTTCAAGGTTCATGAGGCTCTAAAAAATCTGGTTTGTTAACGTTAATAAACTTTGTTTTGATTTGTGGGATCTAGGAGGTTTCATACAACCTTTTCATAATGTGCTTGCCATCCAAAAGAACATAGCAATAAAAACAGCCGAAAAACTTAATCAGAAGAATTATTTGATCAAAATAAGAGGGAGGATTTTGGGGGTAAATTACTTTGGAATGACTAATGAAAAGCTTCACAGCATAATTATATTTACCATGCTGCTATTTTTTGTTTGAAGTGTCTATGAAGTCCATATTGCTGTAATAATGTTTTATTGTTCTACGCAGCCAGACTATCAATGGTATGTTCCTGACTGGTTTCCGCCAGATGTGCAGCACAAGGCAAATGGTAAGGCAACAGCTGTACTGAACACACTTTTTAAGAGTTTTCTTTTTAATGGGGCCTTTTTTTGTGATCGCTAGTAAACTTTCATAAGCACCCAGTGCGTGATTTGTATACAGCTCTATTTTGTAAAACTGCAATACATACATGTGGCCAAGGCTACAGCTGCTAAATAAGATGCATCTGCATTACACTTTTTAATATTACCAAGCTACTTTCAAATATCTAACATGCCTTACAGAATGATAGAAATCCTTTGTTGAGCATCCAGTAAAAATGTATGATACTTATATTCTTCTGAGCATGTATCATGCTTAAACTACATCTGGAGTGACCAGAAGATAAATGTTCATCTAATATTTGACCTCTTGGAATCACAGAGTAGCCAGCTTCTTTCCTAGGCCAGTCTAGAGGATGGTAAGGTTTGATGGGTCACTAAGGCTGACTTAGACCCTGCCACAGTTTTCCTCCTTGCACTTTACACTGAAGAAGATCAAAGACAGTGTAAGGTGGTTATTTGTTTGTATGCTTTCCAGTTTGAGTGGGCAACTGAAGACCCCCCCCCCAAACAACTATATCAAATACTGGGGTTTTTCCTGTTAATACATTGTACCCTGTTCCCGTTTTGGTTTGCCATAGCCATCGTGTTCAAGTGTATGGCTGGGTTAGTCTGAACTCAACCTTGCTCTAAAGGAGTACATATTACTTAGCAATCACCAATGTGCTGCTTTCTCTTAGGCTAGCTCAGGAGTAGTCAACTTGTAGCATACTAGATGGTTTGGCCTACAACTATCATCAGCCCTAGCCAGCATAACCAATCTCAAGAGATGCCAGGAACTGTAGGACAAAACATGTGGATGGCTTTAAGTTGTCTATCTCTGGCTTTATTTATTTATTTATTTATTTATTTAGGGGACTTCTGTGCCGCCCCATTCGCCAAAGCCTCGGGGTGGCTCACAAACCATAAATAAATAGAATTCAATAAAACAATATAAATTAACAATATAAAGGCATTAGGCTGAAGCTGTTAGGCATCTTCTTTTATGACTGATCTTCATAAAAGATCTACAACAACTTCAGTGCACATGAGAAAAATCTCATTATATATTTTTCTTACTTTATGCCTCCCTGTGCATGTTATTCCTTACCTTCAGTAAGTGCAGGCAGAAGTTGTATGTGGTCTACTGGTAAAAAATTGGTGAGTTTCTGGTGAACCAACCAGAACTTGTTTGTTACCGAGGCTCCTGCAAAGAAAGCTGGATTAGGTATGTCTCACCTGTTATAAAAGCCCTAATTAGTGCTAGTTCCATGTGTGAGGATCCTCTCATGCAAGATGTCGCCAGTGATCCTTTACTTGAGTGGGCTATGTTTTTCTTGCTACTTACTGCTGCCATCATTCATTTGCTTGCCTCTCTTTCTGGGTTTGATGTTCTAGAGAGAAAAGTTGAAGTATGCAGCACTTTCTGATCTTTCACTTTCACTGCTTGTTCAGAGAAGGCAAATATATAGGCAGCAACAACATGGAGGATGATCAGCAGATTCAGCAAACTGCACTGATTCCTACTGGGTCCAGCCTGACAATGCCAACCCTGATCCTGGTGTTCTTGCTTCATTTGTTTACAACTACATCTGTTCATCTTCATCTGTTTACTGTGTAGTCCACATGGCTAAAAGTGGAACATGGAAGACTGAAATCAGCCTACCTCTCTCTGCTGTGTTGCATAGGGGCATATTTTCTAATCCCATGTGATCTTGTCACAGTAGGAAGAAATGTAGTGGCTATCACTGATTACTGATAGACACTACTGATTATTGACTATATACTACTGGCAGTATAAGACGGTGTACACATCCTCAGTGCTGGGAGCATGGGTAGGAAGGCAGGTGCTATTGCATTTATTTCCCACCTGGGGTTTCCCCATAGGCATCTTATTGGCCGCTGTGAAAACAGAATGTTGGACTAGGTGGATTCTTGGTCTGATCAACACGGCTCTTCTTAGGTTCTTAGGATGGTGATTTTTATATGCCCTTTATAGCATCAGATACAGTTAGGTAAACTTAAGAGACCTAATTTTGTCTACCAATGGTTATAATGTATGCCTATTCTATAATATACACATTATTACTCATAATTTGATTGAAGACTGTCCAGCTATGATCTCTCACCCTTTATTCTTGAAGTTGAATTGATTAATAGTTGATCAGAAGTATGGGCAGTATGAGATGGTACCATTTCCCCACTTTGATAATGGAAAATCCATGGTGTTGCATATGGATACAAATGGTACATTTCCTAGTTTACCACAGATGGGACCTTAGTGTCCCTTTCTGAATGCTGTGTCATTGTGCAAACTTATGATTCAGAACAGAACTCTTAGTGCTGCCAACCAAAAGACACTGTGCATCAATTCCATCTTTTCATCCTTAAAAGAAAGGAAAAAGATGAAAGAAGCAGTGGGGCAGCATAGGAAGGTTTCAAACGGAAGATTAGTATCTTTGGACCCAAGACTGGTCTAGATTCTTGGTCAAGACATTCTACCTTCTCATTCTCATAGTCACCAGCTGCTCTCGCTCCGCATCCTCTTTCCCACCAATGCTACCACTTGTTTTCTTGACAAGGGAAGAGTCAGGCAGTGGCATCTACTGCTTCTACTCACGGCTGCTGTTGTCTGGGCCATAGTGAGAAGCCTGTTTGCAATGGTGAGCCGCCCCGAGGCTTTGTTGCGATGGGGGCGGCATAGAAATGTTTTAAGTAAATATATAAATAAATAAGAGGAGCAATTCTAGCCAAGTCTTGTCAAGTGGGTCCCTACTGGAATGTGCAGTCTCAACAGGTGCCTGATCATGCCTGT
Organism: Varanus komodoensis; assembly: GCF_004798865.1. Taxonomy (NCBI): domain Eukaryota; kingdom Metazoa; phylum Chordata; class Lepidosauria; order Squamata; family Varanidae; genus Varanus; species Varanus komodoensis. The sequence goes on along the minus strand of NW_025335568.1, from coordinate 27,941,724 downwards.
GTTTGGCTTATGTGGATCTTCTTGGTGAATCCCATGAATTAGACAGGCAGAATACATGATAAAAGCCTCATGTGGAAGCTCTCTCCTTTGTTCAGAATTTTATGCCCAACAGATTGCTACTTCAAATATCCAGGAAACTGCCTGTTGTCCTTAACTAAAGCTCCTTACTGATCATGAGTTGTTTGGCTGTAGATTGCCTGGTAAGCTGTCCGTATGAAAGCTATGGAGCCCGTCTAATAACTTAATAACTCAAATGGATAAAGCTTAGCCTTGTTGAACCAGCTAACCTAGAAGATCAAGCTGGCTGGCTGAATATATTTGAAGCCACTAAGTTATTAAAAGGTTGCATTTATAAACCAGCCAGTTATTCTCAAGGGAACCAATGGATTTGACAGGAAAAGTTCATCTTTAGCCTTGGAGAAGGTACTTGAAAATTATATGAAACTTCCTTAAATCCTTGATTTGTTTATTTTGTGAATAAGAGGAAAAGATATTTGGTAATAAGTGACCACATAAATAAATAAGATTTCCTTAGGTATACAGTAATGAACCAAGTTATGTAGAGTCCAAGATAGTGAGACAGTGTCATAGAAAACAGACAAGGCGTTTTGATTCCGGTGAACTACTTAGACTTATCAACCTTTAAGAGCCAAAGTCTATGATGTGAACAGATCACTTCCAGTCATTTGAGTATTTATATGGTAATAACAGGTGTAGATATGTGCAAAGGATCGATTCAGTGTGTTGAGAGCTATCCTTTCTTCCCCTTCTGTAGAATTTACACCAACATCATTATTGCAAAGCTAAGGAAGGAAGCTTTATTTGTATACATTTGTGAAGAATATTGAAAACCAGGGTGGTGTGGCAATTAGAGTATTAGACTGGAACTTGGGAGATCAAGGTTCTAGTCACCCACTTGGCCATGAAACTCACTGGTCAACTTTGGGTCAGACATGGACTCTTAGCCTAACTTGATATAATTAGTGAAAGCACTTCTGAATTCAGTCGCTGAGATCTTTTCAAATTTTTTACCAGAAGCAACCAAGAAGCAGACCTCAAAAACAAGCTACAAGGCAGTTTATCAGGAAAATAATATGTATATACAGTAGCCATAGCTATACAAAGGATAATCACTGTTTATTAGAGGCAACTGGTCATTATTTATTTTATTTATTTATTTATTAAAACATTTTTATGCCGCCCCATTCGCCGAAGCCTCGGGGCGGCTTACAACAAAAAATTAAAATAACATTTTAAAATATATACAATAAAATACAAATATATAATATAAAACATACACTATAAAACAAGCCGCCCTGGCCAAATAAAATTCAATAATATTAACATTTAAAATACTGCTTAAATAAAAAGGTCTTCGCCTGGCGCCGAAAAACAAATAACGACGGCGCCAGGCGGACCTCTCTGGGGAGCGCATTCCATAACTTAGGCGCCACTGCTGAGAAAGCCCTCCTCCGAGTAACCACCCTCCTAACTTCTTCCATGGAGGGCTCCCGGAGAAGGGCCTCTCCCGCCGATCTCAGGGGGCGGCTGGGCATATAAGGATGTAAGCGCTCCTTCAGGTAACCAGGACCCAAGCCGTTTAGGGCTTTATAGGTCATAACCAACACCTTGAATTGGGCCCGGACTTCAATGGGAAGCCAGTGAAGCTGACGGAGAACTGGAGTCATGTGAACATAACGTCCAGTCCCCGTCAGCAGCCTGGCAGCTCTATTTTGGACCAATTGAAGTATCCGGACCGTCTTCAAGGGTAGCCCCACGTAGAGCGCGTTACAGAAGTCCAAACGGGAAGTCACCAACGCATGTGTCACTGTCGCAAGGCAGTCATTCTCCAGATAGGGGCGCAGCTGATGAATTAGCCGAAGCTGGAGGAAAGCGCTCCTCGCCACTGCTGTTACCTGAGCTTCCAGTGAAAGCTCTGGGTCGAGGAGCACTCCCAAGCTGCGGACCTTGTCCCTAAGAGGGAGTGCAACCCCATTCAGGACAAGGTTCAATTCACCCTCTCCGAAGCCCGATCCACGAACCAACAGGACCTCCGTCTTGTCTGGATTGAGCTTCAGTTTATTGGCCCTCATCCAGCCCATTACCTCGGCCAGGCACCGGTTCAGCACAGCCACTGCCTCACCTGGATTGGTGGAAAATGAGAGGTAGAGCTGGGTATCATCAGCGTACTGATGGTTCCGCAGCCCACACCTCCTGATGACCTCTCCCAGCGGTTTCATGTATATGTTGAACAGCAAAGGGGACAAAATGGACCCCTGCGGTACTCCATGGCATAGCTGCCATGGCGCAGAGCCATAGTCCCCCAGCACCACCTTCTGGAACCGGCCATTGAGATAGGAGCGGAACCACTGCAAAGCAGTGCCTCCAACCCCCAATCCCGCAAGCCTATCCAGAAGGATACCATGGTCGATGGTATCGAAAGCCGCTGAGAGGTCCAGCAGAACCAACAGGGACGCACTCCCCCTGTCCTTCTCCCTGCACAGGTCATCATACAGGGCGACCAAGGCAGATTCAGTACCGTACCCGGGTCTGAAGCCGGACTGCAATGGGTCCAGATAATCAGTTTCATCCAAGAGTGCTTGGAGTTGTCCCGCCACCACTCGTTCTAACACCTTGCCCAGAAACGGGATGTTGGCCACTGGTCTATAATTAGTGGCCATCTCTGGATCCAGTGACGCATTAAACTTTGTTATGTATAAGTTTATCTATTAGTTAATAATTTAAAGGATGCTTATACCCCCTTCAGCAAAATTTGCAAAAATAGAAATATATTAAATTATGGCATGTTAAAATACATTGAAATAAAACAAAATCAGATAAATGGAAACATCTTGGCCTGGAACTGAAATGATGCCTCTTGCTTGTGTCAGACCACATTTATTTGTTTATTCAAAATGGTGCTCAAGGCTTTCTCTGGGAGGGAATTCTGCAATCCTTGCAGTGGCAGCACTATGAAAAAATAGAGAGCATGGAAAGGTATGGGGATGTTGTCCTACATTAGATTTCTGGGGAAAAAGGAGAGACTATGATCCAGACCTCTTATCTTGTAATGGCCAGATATCATCACTCTGCACCTATGGCAGCTATGAATTGCTTAAACTCAAGATATGGTTGTCATCTCTGCGTCTTGTCTTTCCAATAAATTGGCTCACAGTATATTTCTGCTCAATTTTACCTTCTTGGTACTGCCCTTCTTTATTGTATCTTGTCTGACCCACCAAGCACACATACACCCGCATATCTTGATCAAATACTCCTAGTGTATTTTAGGCATGGACACAGAAATTGTAGTTGCCCTGCTGTGTCTAAAGGAGTGTGCTGACACCCAAACCATTTGTTTTTCTACTGTCAGGGACAGACAGAATGCTTAAGATGAGGATGGTGCCTAGGTGGAAGATCAAGATGGCTTTGTTTCTAGATATTATCAGTAGTTGTTCATGTACCTCAACTTGTGCCCACTTAAATAAAGTCTTTAATAGGATCCAGAAATTAAATGCATATCCTCCCAGCAGAAAGTGTAGGAGTGAAGAGACAGTATAAGTTGTCTCCAGCTTTAGGCTATGGAGACAATTTAACAACCACTTAAAAGTTCATTTTTAAAAAATACATGATTTTCCCGTTCTTTATTGATGCATTTAATATGCTCCCTGCCCTCACATATGCAGGATATTAACTTAAATGACTTTCCATGGGTTTTGGTAGCACGGGAATAAATGCCAGGCTGTACTGTGTAATGCTGAGAGGCTCTTTTAAGAAAACATATTATGTGTGCTGATGAACATAAGCCATTAATCTGCTCCTTCTGTCCCTTCCCTTTATCTTCCTTCTGTTGTCCTACTTTATGATGATGTGTCATAAAGAGACAACCTCAGGCACATAATGGGGGCTGAAACTTGGAGAGTTGGGTGTTTGTTTGTGTCCTTCTGATCTCTTTCCTAGATACTGTTAGGAACTGGCACCTTCTATGGAAAGAATGGGAGCATCCTGGGTGAAAGGAACCTGCCATCCTCTGGGCCAGTTCCTGTTTTCTGAAGCATGCATTACAGCACCTGATCAAGCACCGGGTCTTGTCACCTGAATATTTTGTTTGTGTCCACCCTGTACTAGGGTTCAGACTGAATTGAGGACTCTTAAAACCGAGTTGAGCAAACCTTTTCAAAGCAGGTGTTGGTTTGTCCCAGTAGAGCCAAAATCAACATGGATGGGGCCAGAGGGCTCATTACTCCCCGCTTCTTTCTTTTCTCTTATGAACCAATAGAGGAAACATCTTAATTGAAAAGCAAAGGTGCTTGAGCAGCAGTACGTAAATCAAAGGGCTAAAGGAAGGCTGTTTGGATGCCTTCTACACTGGGGGGCAAGATAGACGACATGTTATTGAGTATCATTGATTTTTAAACTATCAGCCCGAGATGGGGGTTTTATCTGAATTGGGAACATGGGATGGGGTAGCTTAACATTTTTGACCCTTCCCTTTTCCCACAAAACCAGCTCTTTAACCTCTCCCCTGTCCCACAAGAAAAAATGCCATTTATGCTTGTACCAACTAGCTACATTAGGTAATTTTCACAGGGGTTAAATCTCACACTTTGTATGTTGTAGCCTAGAGTGATTCCTCTGTGGTTTCTATTTTTTAAATGCACAGATATGATTACAGTTAAGTGCCATATAGTTTGGCCCTCAGATTTTCCTAAGACTTACTTTCTGTCTGTACCTACACAACTGCACATCGTAAAAATCTCATTAAATTCCATTATTGATTTATCTTAGCTCATAATGGTCACATCCAGCAGGTAGGGTTGATGATGGTAACTGGTTGGTTGTTGTTGTTAGTTGCGAAGTCGTGTCCGACCCATCGCAACCCCATGGACAACATTCCTCCAGGCCTTCCTGTCCTCCACCATCCCCTGGAGTTGGATGGGAGTCCAAAAAATCACATTCAGGGGTAGGAAATAAGCTGCTTTGCTTTGGTTGCTCCTGGCAAGTCTACTACAATGGTGTGTGAGATGAAGAATATAGAAATGTGAAGATTGATGCAAGGGATCTGTCAATGGGTGTGGAATGTGGGCACAAAGAAGAGGTGTCACTTGCAATTGTGGTAAAAGCAATTGTTCCTATTGAATTACTTACATCACTGTTTCCTTGGTCATTACCTTTCCGTTAATAACTTTTGCTGGGTACTAGATCTAAAAGTCAGCTGACTTCCTTTCAGTTTAACTAGCAATTACCTTTTCTTAACATTGTTTTTTTCTTTTTAATTGTGGGAGGAGATGATGGGTTCAGGAACAAAGGACAAGAGAATTCCTGCAAGTGTTATGAATGTCAGCTTATTTTGGCAGGTGGTCCGGTTTGACTTCCTTCCTTTTCCAACTGTGCAAAATTGAAGAGACAGCTTAAAAATGGGGTTGGAGATTTTCCCTGAACCTACTTTTAATAATAATAAAAAAATTGTCTGGGAAAGAGATTTTATTGCTTGGGGCTTTCTTTGCATACTTGTGATTCTGGCAGGCTATGTTGGTTTCACTTCCAAATCTTCATTTTGTGGGGGGCATACAATAGGAACAGGCTCCCCCAGCACTTGTATTCAGGAACCACAGCCCATGAAAACTTTCATTTAATGACTGGGTGTCTTACTGCTAAAGAGCTGACTATGTGTCATATTTTATTTCAGGCTAGTATATAGCTCACTTGGTGCACAGATGAAGGAATACCACTAATCTCCTCTTCTCTAAACATATATTTTCAATGGCATTAGCAACTTTGCTAGTACAAGCCTTGCAAATAAGGAATAGATAGCTGGGATTACAGATGGGTAAATCAGAGGAACAAATGACATTTCTGTAGTTGCAGATAGATATATCATTTCAAAAATGTAGTGGACATTTATATTTCCTGCTAGCAACTCTTTCTTCTCTAGAAGCAGTTGTTCCTGCATGATGAATTCTTCTTGAAAAACCAGGCAGTTAGAAATTGGAATTTTTTCCTTTAACAATTAGAGCTGAAGAATGGAATATGGCAGGAAAATCAAAACTTGACAAAATGTAACTGACAAAGGGCATTGATTTCCCCAAATTCAACCACTTCCTTCCTTTCATTAGCTGGAGAAATGCTATTTTTCAGGAAAGGAGTTTCATATTTTTAAAGACTGGCTATATTTATGAAGGAAAAATCCATTTATTTCTAATAATTTGGGAGGAAATTTAATCCAAAGAATTTCTAAGCTATAAACTGTTTGACAGTGGAAGAAAACTGCAGCATGGGCTTCACAGAAATGGAAAAAAAAAGCCTTCTCCTTCAGTTGTTACAGACTTACACTATGCTCTGCCTGTGGCAATAGCAGTCTTTGCTGGGGATGTACCTGCAAAAGAGAAAGTCCAGGAGGGTTGTACGTTTTCTTTTAGTGTGTGAAAAGCAAAAAGCGGCAATAGAAGTTCATTATGTATCTAACATTGGTGCAAATCTGTGGCAATGAAAAGGACATCTAGAAAAGAATTGCCAAAGAATTGCCACTCTGTGCTGCCTGACTTGTATCACATTGGATGGCTCTGGTAGCAGGAGAAGCCTCTTCTCCCTCTTCCTTTTCTACTGCAGGAAATCAAATTGACTTATGATGTTCCCGGTATAATAGGTAACCTATGCCAATTATGGTCAGAAGCCCTCCTATCTTACTCTGCTGATTTTCATTAAGCAAAGGTAGGACTAATGAATTCTCTAGTCTCATTACATTTAGGCTTCATCAGCATAGGTAAAAGGAGTCAGTATCGGTGGCAAAACCATTGCAGACAAAGGGGAAAGACTTGATTTCCCTGTTGATATTGTTGGTTAGCATGATAGTTTTCATTATGCTGTGTCCATATAGCATTTCATATAGCAATGTCCTCCATTCATCATTGTAGATTGGAAAGAGACTTCACTCAGTTTGAGGGCCATATACATCACTGTAGTCTGTGAGCAGTCCCAGGTTTGTACCTAGAGGAAGACCAAGAGTTGGCCTAATTATTGCATACAGAGAGAGTTATAATCTTCTTGGATTATAACTCTCTCTGTATGAGGTTGGAGGAGGAAGAGAAGATAAATGTCTGAATGGGCTCGCTTTGTTCATGTTTGTCCCAGGGCACAGCTGGAAGGCAACCACCTTCCTGAAGCTAAGTAGGTCTTGCTTTGGTCAAGGCATGGATGGTGGATTACCTAGGAATGCTATGTGTACTGCATTCAGTTACATCAGCAATAGGGAATGTTTTGACCTCTAAGTGTTTGTGTTATTGACCCTAACCCTAACCCTCAACTCCAGCCAACATGGCTCCATGGTTAGGTCTGATGGGATTTGTACTTCAGTAACATCTAGGAAGCCAAAGGTTCTCCATCTTAGAATTATATCATTAGAAAAGGGTGGGGAATAAAAGTGGGAAAAACCCCAAGCAGGAGCTATCTCATAAGATAAGGGAAATGCAAGATCTATCTCCTCATTCAGACTTTATCTTCTCTGAGGTAAAGGACAAGAAGAAAACTACAAAAGCTATGATCCCACATCTTGTCTCACCTGGGGTACAATTCCAGAATCACAAATCAAGGGAACTGGGCTCTTGATTCCAAGAAAATCTAAAGCTTCTGTCAGTGAATGAGATCAACAAAACAAATAAGACTTATATAGTTAAATATTTTTCTCAGTGCAAAATTTCAGACACACATACAATTGTGTCTAAAACTGCTCTCTTGAATACTGTGCTTTTTTGCATCTGATTTTGCATTCAGTCTTTTCAGTGGCAGTGAATCTATGGCAGTGGTGGCGAACCTATGGCATGCGTGCCACAGCGGGCACACAGAGCCCTCTATGTCAGCACGCAAGCTAAGTCGCCCCAGCATTGCCTCAGCAGCTGCGTATCGGATAACAGCGCACATAGGAGCCATGTGCATGCTCAGAAAGGAGTAGTGGCACCAGGCAATGATGTCACGAACCATGACCAATTAGCCGCGACTGGTCCGAGCTTTCACATGTCCGGTCAGTGCTCTGACAAGGATATATATATATTTGCTTGGACCGACTGTGAGTTGTATTTTCTAAACTAAAACCTCAGTTTTCAGGTTTTACTGCAGTATTGGAACTTTGCGATAAATAAGTGGGTTTTGGTTGCAGTTTGGGCACTTGGTCTCTAAAAGTTTCACCATCACTGATCTATGGTTTCTTTGAAGAATGTCAGTTAGAAAGAAGCACAAGGATGAAATAGCACATCTGATTGAAATAGTAGCATGAATTTATGTTTCAAGCAATCCAACCTTCACGTCTGAATGTTTTGAGATTTATTAATTTCCTGCTTTGCAGTTAATGGTCAAGATGATTGTAAAGAGGTTAAACTATAGCATTGATCTGGTATGAAATTCAGGATGTGTCTGTGTTGGGAAGATATCAAAGCAATTTATAGTAACATGTCTATTTCTGGTTTGCATTGCAATTGCATATGGCATTGGTAATGCTAGTATTCTTGTACTATACTTTAAATTTCCAGATGTTAATCAGCTGTAGTTTTCCCTCCATTGGCTTCATGAGGCATTCATTTAACTTGTGGAAAACCTTTGCTTTCTCATCCATTATCTAGAGGAGAGATGCAAAATTAGTTCCATGTTATTTGGTCACTAATATAGATGCCACAACCTTGAAAGAGTTGAAGTTGGGAGAGTTTGATTTGTGTAACCCTTAAAAATGCAATGGCTGCAAATGCTGTTTAAGTAAAGCTCATGTTTGTTTTACTTGTCAGTTCTTGTCAGTTTTCTCTTACTTTTCAAGTTGCAAATGTATCTAGGACTGGAGGATCATAGGATCATAATTACAGAATCATACAGTTGGCAGGGCTAGCAGGCCCTCAGATCCAACCACCTGCTCAGTGCAGGACTCAAGTCACCTCACCCAGATTTCAACCTAGGCCAACTCTGCTTAGCTTCCAAGATTAGGCAGAATCAGGCATTTCAGGCTATATGAAAGCTAACTTCTTGCAGCCTTTTCTTAATCTCCTAAGGGCACAATCCTATGCCAGTAGATGCTATCTGCCCATTCAGAGGAAAATTTAGAGTCCCAGCTGTGATCTTGGAAATGTGCTCCAAGGTCAGAACTGAGGCTCCAGATTTGGAACACTGTCCCGCAACCTTTGCAACTAGGAGAGAAAGAATGGCTACAGCTCCAATGTTGAAATGCACTCTGCTGGTGTCTCAGTCTGTCATCCTAAGAAACAGGAGGACTTAGATGGCCATAAGATGACCTTTGCTTCTACCCCATAATCCTTGGAGTTCAGAGGGTTATGAGCAGTCACATTGGATCAGGTTACTCATGTATTTTCAAAGTATATCTGATTGAGTTCAATGAAAACTATTTCCACATATATTCAGATTGGTGCCCATCCTGGTCAAAGAGCTAGGGTTCCTGGTTGAAGGCTGTAGCTTTCAGGCATGGTTAAGTGTGAAATTAAGTATCTATCAATGGCTCTGACTGGGCTTCTACAAATCTGAAAGTATCCAAGCTTTTCTTGTTCAAAATGTTGTTTAATAATTGTTGATATCTTATTGGAAATCTGGAAAACACATTACTTTTATAGCAATTACAATTTCTGTGAGCTTCCTTCTTTTCTGTCTCTATCACTAGAGGTCTGGCAAACTGCCATCAATGTCTTGCACTGCACAGAGTCTTTTTGCCTGTGCAACATGAGTATAGTATATTACTCATTTATGGCAATGTTTCCACACCATTGGCTTATGTAAACAATGACAAGCGATAAAATAAATGGTCACAGTCCAGACAGGATTATGCAAGAGATTTCTGAGTTTTTAGCTAAGGTTATACTATGGTCCCAATTGCATCATGTATCAAACACTGAAAAAAGGGAGAGAGAGACAATACTAGTACAGGAAGCCTGTTTAGCTTGTAAGAGAGGTTGAAGAGTTGAGGTAGTTTTTCCAAATAAACTGGTTCATTTGCTCTCATGAAGCGTCTCCTCTCAAAATGTAAGGGCTCAGTCTTCATAAATGAATTCCTGTGCCCTATGGCTGTTTTCTCTCAGTCCTTCTGTTATCATAAGCCATGTTGCTTGCATCAAGGGTGGGTGTGGTGAGGCATCTGCTGAGGGGCTACATCCTGGCAGGGACCCACTAATAGAGCCCCCTAGAGTGGTTCCTCCTCTTCATCATTGCAATCTGCCTCTTGCCTCTGCCTCTTGCACTGATGGTGGTGGTGGCAAGGAAGAGCAATGGGTGCCACTGCCTACTTGCTCTCTGGCTTTCTGCTTGTCAAGCAAGTAAATTGAAGTGATGATGAAAAAGAGGATGAAGATCTGCTGACGATCACAGTGAGAAGCTCGATTAACTGAGGGAAGGGTCCCATTGATAGTGTCTTGCCCAGCGGCCCTCAGAAACCTGGTGCTGGCACCACTGCTATGTTTATAACCCAAGAAACATTAACTTGCACGAGGCTAGTAGCAGAGAAACTACCAGGGATTGGGCACATAGAGCCGGTGTGGTGTAATGGCTAAGAGTGTGGGTCTGGGACTCAGGAGATCCAGGTTCTAGTCCCTACTTAGGGATGGAGCCAGCTGAGTAACTTTGGGCCACCCACAGACTCTCAGTCCAACCTACCCGCACTGAAAGCTTAATGAAGTGTAGTAGAAAGGGAGTGGGGTCAGGACATGGAGTATGGCCATCTTGAGAAACTTGGAAGGCCAGATTTCATAGCTGGGCCTGAGGTTCGGCTTCTCTGTGCAACAAGATAACATCAAGAACATCAGCTGTACGCTCCTGGGATTGCTGGACTCAGTTACTTGTGCTAAGTGCAATATATGTCATCATGACTTAAAATCCAAATGTTGAATGACAAGCTTATCTATTTGCAACATTTTGAAGATTTAAATTGTTCTCTTGGGTTAAACTAGAACTTCTGGAAATATATCATGTTGCTTGTTTTAATGCTTTTCTTCTATGTTATTTAGATGGTGATTCTACACTCAGTAGGCAAGTTTATAGCAGTATTTTACAGAAATACTATGAAAACATCTTCAGAAATTTTTTACAAGTATTTCTGGCAGCACTGGTGGAATGTATACCCCTTATCTGGGAGTACTACTTGCTGTAATTAGACTTGTACATGATGGCCCTGTGGGAGACTTAAATGATCAATATGAAGAAGTTCTTATAACAGGTTATTCCATGCAGAGATCAATCCAATCCATATGTATGCATGAATGCGAGGGTGTTTGCATATCATAATAAGCTGCTCTATGAGCAACCTGCAGTGCACCTGAAGGCAACTGGGCTCTTGGCCTACTCTTAACCTCTTCTAGGGTATCCCAGGGAAATGGCAGCAGGTCTGACTTGTGTCCACCTCTACACCAAAATTACGAGCCATTTTTGACTCACCAAATCTTTTTGTTCTTTTATCCCTTTAAAAAAATCCCCAGAAATTGTGAAGTCGACCTTCACAGTCATCTTTCACAATCATTACTTTGACAGCTACTTATAGTCCATTAAAGTGCCTGAGTGGTACCTTGTAGGGACCATCAATGGTTGGTAAACTTAAAAAAAATATTGCTCACACAATGTACACAAAAATGTTTTGTTTTGTTGTTTTTAAACAGTTTATGAGTATAGAAATCAGGACCGCAAACTGGGCAGTGTTGGGGAGAGAGCTAACTTCTGCAAATGGTCTAGAAGGGGAGATTGATCTAAACAGGGCCCACAATGGCTTTCCCTATTTGATTTCTCCTGAGAGCTTTCAAATGAAAGCACTGATGCACGTGATCTTTACTCAAGAAAAGGGTGCTGAGATTAATTCTTTTCCTTTTTAGCCTTACAGTGCTCAAGAAGTTTTGACAATATAGGTCCCAGTTTAACAAATAAACATACAAAAAAGCAACTGCCCTTTCAAAACATCATTTTAAAAGGGACCCAGAACAGCCAGCTGTCAAATATCCTTCTTCCCGGAAGAAAGGGGTGGGATGAACTTCAGGACTTTCTGGGGTAGCTAAGTTTCAGGAAAAACTGCAAAATATGTATCAGTATTTTGAAAGAAATAAAAAAGGTGAGGATCTTGCCGTGAAAAGTTGAAAAGGTCCTTCTTGGACCCTCTATGGGTCAATGGCCAGGGTTAGACCCTGTTGCAGTCTGACAGCAGGTTCCTCCCGCTAATGTTGCCCAACCCGGGGTCTTGATTGCCATAATCACACCTGTCCTCCTGTGCAGTTGTGGCTAAAAAAAGTTTTTAAAAAATAAAATGACAAAATTGGCACATGTTGCACACACTTTAAGGGCACTGTTAGTGACTGTCCAAACAACTGTCAAGCTGGACTGTTCAGTCTCCAGAAAAAAGGGGTAAAGGGATAAGAAAGCATAGTTTCGGTTGTCGTCTTTAGTTTTTTAGGATTTTTTTTTAGTTCTGGTAAAATCTTTAGGTTATTAAATACTTGAAACAGAGAAAACGGAGAATTGTAAATTGTAAATATATAATTTTCTTTAACATTCATTTATAGATGCCTGCTCAGAGAAAGAACTTCCCAACTAGTAGCATATGAAGAGAAAGCACAGGAGCAAACTCGAGAGTAATCAGATTTCATCTTGTGACAGCTGTTACATTATCTTCTTTGGTTGCATTGTACTTTATATAATATGCATGTATATAACATACAGTGTATTGGGAGACCTCTGTGACTGTGGTAGAAAAATAAGATGTCCTTCCAGATGCAGTCTGTTCCATGTGTGATAATACTATTCTTCCTTGAGATGTAGATTGTACCAAATCTGTCGCAACAGTTTGTGTATACATCAGGTATTTGTACAGTTTTGGAATGTGGGCGATGCCCTGTGTGATGGGAAAGTTAGCTGACACCTCCAGGGGCAGCTGCAGAGTGATACGAGGGAGGATGGGAATTCATACTTTTCCCTTTGGGTTTTGGAAAGGAACACTGGGACAGGTGATTCGCTGCAGCCAGCATTCTGAGAGTGCAGACTGTTTGTGCTATTTGTTCCTGTCCAGGGCCAGTAGTTGCATCCACAGTGGGGTGACCATCCAGTCCCCAACTTTGCACTTGAGAGTGCTGGCCACAGAACCCCTCACGTGCCGCCTCCACTGCCTTTCGGAGCATAAAGGTAAGGGGATGGGAATAATGGCACCCTGGCCAGGACATCAGAGCACAATTTTTATCTGGGCTTAAAAATACCACCAGCTGATAAAATTCAGCTCCATTTAAGCTGCAAAATGAAAGTTTAGTTGGCTATGTCCCACTAATAAAGAAGCCCAAATGCTTCACAGAGGATGGGTGAACTTTTGGATAATAACTGAATTATAGATATATATTTTAAATGGATCAAATCTCCTTTTTCTGTGTTCCTAGGGGCAGGTCCAGGTCCAACCTGTAACCATACTAAGACCTGGTAAACCTAATTTGAATGTCTGTAGACCTCTCCTGCATCTGATTATATAGACACCATAACTGGGTTGAGACAACACAATAATGCACACTCAAGGATTAAGTATGGATTGTTATTGAACCATGGATTGTTGCTGAAAGATGGGTTTTCATGTTGTCTGCAGCCAGCCAAAATAACAACCCACATTCAAACCCAGAAACAAGCCACAGATTATTTTCACACTACTTCAGAAACTATGGGTTGTTCATAGTTAGTAATGCCTTTTTAGTGCAGCTGAATTCAGGCAACACTAAAATTCACATTTCAACAGCAACCCCTGGTTCACAGCAACCTGCACTCAACCTTAAGTATAAATTATTGCCTTAACCCAGACTACAATTTCACCATATAAATCTGGTTTTTCCCTTCCTCACCTGCTTGGTGCCACACTTTTCATAACATCCTGTCTGATGAGGAGATATCTCAAAAACTGGCAACGTTCTGGTGATCATTTAGTTAAGGGTATTACACTAATAATGGACTTTAGAATTTTTATATGTCCAGTGTAGCTACTTTTTCTTATACTGTCTATGGAAACAGTTGGGTCAGTTGGGTGGATTTGATAGATCAGAAGAAGGCATGAACTGTCTTCAAGTATAGACGGCGACATGCCTTGTGGCTCTCAAGCCTATTTATCTATCAGAATGGTCTCCTCCATGGCAGTGAAGCTGCTTGCAAAGTAAGTGGCTCAAGGATGCATCCAATAATAACTTGCTAGATCTTAATTTCTGGTAAAAGGATAGCCTGTCTCCTAAACATGCTCTTGTTTATAATGATGTCAAATCTCACACCTGTACTTACAAATACAAAAAGAGTATAGTTTTAGTTCTGTCTCACTGATGTGCACATATCCATGTAAATAGAATATTGCTAGAATTGTTTCAGTATTTTGTGCTAAGGATCAGAATCCAGCATTAGGTTCGGCATGTTTAATTCCCATTGATTTCAGTGGCACTTAAACATGCATAAAGATTGTAGCTAAACTGTTTGACTTACCAGTGGTTATAAATACTATTAAACACAATATTGTGTTTACTACAATTTGCCTGTGGTATTCAATTTGATAATAAATATAATGCATTTTAAATGTAATGGCAACTTAAAATGTAACAGAACTAAAGATGACAGCTACTTGAGAACATACTGGAGGTTTTAATCTGCTTACAGCATTACCTATTTTTACTTTTAAAGGGACAATCTTTATGGGATTCAGCCAGAGCTTATCTTGTTAGTCTCGGGCACTGTACTGATTATAGAGTCAATGGCTGGTCTCACCAATCCAGGAAATCTAGCATATATGAACATAAGTAAAGCCATTTTTTTTCAGACCAGTGGTCCATCCAATCCAGCACTCCCTTCATATGATCATAAACCAGTGGCCCTCAAGCAGGGTATGGTGCAGCAGTTCCCAGTCTTCTGAGGTATTTAGGTAGGCATACCTCTGATACATAGCAAGACTAGTAGCCACTAATAAGCTCTAAAAATTGGTGCAATCTCTTTTAAAGCCATCAAAATTGCTGGCCATCACTGCTTCCTGTGGCAGTGAATTCCATAGTTAAACTATGTGCTCTGCAAAGAAGTACTTTCTTTCCTCTGAATCCCCCACCAGTCAAGTTAATGGGATGACCCTGGGTTCTAGCATTATGCCGGGGGAAAGAGAATCTCCATTTTATGCATGATTTTGAATACCTCTATCATGCCTCCTCTCACCTGTTTTCTAGGCTTAACAGCTGTTGGAACTGTTCCTATAGGATTGGAGTTGCCCCACACTCCTTAATCATTTCTGTTGCTCTTCTGTGCACTTTTCCCAACTCAATAATGTCCTTTTTAAGGTGCAGGGACCAGAACTACATGCAATATTCTAAGTGTGGTCACACTAAACATTTGTACAAGGGAGGAGTATGATCTCAGCAGTTTTATTTTTGGTTCATTTCCTAATTATGCCTAACATGAGTCTTTGCTTTTTTCACAGCAACTGCTTACTAGAAATCTAACTTTACACAGCAATACATTACAACATGCCCCAGCCATCAAATAAGGGTCCATCTGAGAACTTTGGAAAATATGTATTCACATATTCATATTTATAGTGAATATACTAGGAATGATTCCTATGTACATACAAGCTCATTTGGGTTCCAGAGATGGTAGCATTAAAATAATGATCTTAAGAGATAAGTGCATTAAGTATTTGAGCCACAATAGAATACAATTCAAGGCTAGAGAGTTCTTTTCAATTAAACTGATTTGCTCAACAGTTTCATTTTTACATTAGTTTTCAGGGGGACAAATCACCCTGACCTTATCAGAAAATAAAATGGAACCTGTACAAGCCTTCAAGTTGATAATCCTCCAGAGTGTATCTGTTTTTAAAATAAACGTGTGCAAGTTAAACTTATGCTGCAATTTTAGCCGTGGGAGAATAATGTGAGTATCCTTTAAAGGGAGATGGGAAAGATTGCTTTCTGTGCGTGGGTAGGAAGTTGGCTTAAACAGCTATGATAGCAGTAGATAATTTAACTAGCAGACAGGGTAACCGTGCTACTCCTGATTAGTGATTTGGCTAATAAGGGTGAGATCATGGAAAATGCTAATTCACTGCCTTAGGAAAATCCAATTATAATGTAACTCAATTCAATTCAAACTCTCAGCAGGTGACCAGTGTTTGTGGGAAGAGCACCACAGATGAAGAACTGTGGGGAATGCTCCAGACAGACAAGCTTCTGTGTCCCCGGTGTTAGAGCCAACAAGCCTCATTTCATTCGCTTCAACACTTTGGCTCAACTAATTATGAAGGTTGTGTCTTCCATTTGTGAAGCTTCACTCATTATCATTAGAGTTCAAGAAAACAGAAGAATATATGCTCAGAATAAAAGGGGGTAGGCAAGGAGGTGGGGGGCAGCAAGGCATTTTGCAGTCTTGAGATGCTTTTTTATAGTCTGTTTGTGCCTGCTTTTAACACTTTGCAAGCAAAGGTCTGACCCAGCAGATCTTTAGCTGCTTAAAAATCCTACTGAAATAAACTGTGAGAAACTGGCAAGAGTAGAAATTGTAAGCCCTACCTTTCTTCCCCACATACTTTATTGTGAAATAGTATGTTGTGATATTGAAACTAGGTCTTCAGCTAAATTAATATAACCAAAGCAGAAAAATTAAAGGATGCATTATGCTATATATAATGTATGGCAAGTGTTTTTTTAATCTATCCATCCACAATCCCAGTAGTTCATTCCCAGTCCATGGAAGAACAGTCTTAGCAGTTTGGGATCCACTAGTCCAGTACAATCAGAGGGTACCAGTTGGAGAAGCCTGCTGTCTGGTACGCCTTAAGGAGAGACCAGATTGTTGCTTTTGATGAACCCCCATAAAAGCTGTAGCATGGAAACACGTTTTATTATTTCAATTACTGTTTCTATTCTTCCTCAAACCCAAAGCTCTCTGGGCAGTTTGCAGAGACAAAAATACAATTAAAAACCCATATATTTATACACAGGACACACAGAGACACACTTATATCTAAAACAATTTTAAACAATCAAGAACAAGAAAAATCAGGCACCTGATGCCTCATCATAGGCTGTCAAATGCCTTAGAGATGAAGATTTTAGCCTAGTGCTGAAAAAAATCAGTGCCGGGTTGGGCTCACAGGGAAGAGCATCCCTTAACTGGTCTGCCACAAAGAAGCCCTTTGTCTTGTTGCTGCTCCCAAGCTTTCCTTGGACGAGCACTTGGAGGAAGGTCATATATGTTTAATGTTGTCTACAGGTAGGTATATGCCAGAAGAGGTGCTCCATCAGGTGTTGCTGTCCTGAGCCATGTAAGACTTTAGAGATCAAAACCAAGACCTTGAATCAGGCTTGCAACACTATCATGCAAGCAGGATAGGATGGGTGATATATATTTCAACTTGTCACTCTTTTCAATCTGGCTGCTACCACATTTTGCACAAGCTGAAGCTTCTGAGCAGTCTTCAGGTGCATAAAGTGGACTTCAGCAACCTAATTTGGAGGTTACTAGAGCATAGCATACTAAGACAGGTTATCCTTGTCCAGATAGGAGTGTAACTGGGCCACTAACTGGATTTAGCAGAAAGCATCTGACCCTCAAATGACAAAGATTGTTCCAGGGGAACCTCAACATACAAAGCTGCTCCTTCAGAGGAGTGTGGTCCAATCAGAACAGGCTGAGCACCCATCATCCTGTTAGAAGAACCATACACTAGCAGCATCTCACTCTTGGATGGGTTCAGTTTCAGTTATTAGCCCTCACCCATTCCATTAATTGTTGGAGTTAATTTGCCACTGTTATGTATGAACTGAGTCAAAGTATATGGTGGTATGCATTCTGTCCCATTTAATTCTCATGACAATTCTGTGAATGTTTGACTGAGACATATTGGCTGACACACTAGTGAAGTTGATGGTTCTATGGGATTTGAACCTGACTATACCCAGCCTTAGTATGTTAAGTGATCAGAGTTTTTGAACCTATCTTGTGTAAGCAAACTACTAATATCATAGGGACAAGCTAGACATGACACCATTCACACTGCTAGCAATTGTGCATGTTTTTTACTATCTTATTTTATGTTATTATTTTACTTTATTTTATTTGAAATAACCAAATAAAGGAACAAAAGGAAGAAGAAGATACATAATACATCAAGATCAAGCTTTTTTTTTTTTTTAAAGAAAGAATAAATCTGGATCAGAACATGGGCAGGAAGTGAGTTTAGGAAGTAAAACTATGAATAGAGATAGAATAGAATTAATTAAATTAAGCAAATATAAATCCTGGAGAAATAAATTTTGCTTCTCTCATCAGAAGCAAAATGAGACTGGAACAGACATTTTTTGTCCCTCTGGGAAAAGCATTCCATAATCTGGGTGGTACTACCAAGAGGACCCTTTTTATGTGTAGCAGCCTTCTGTATCTTTGATAGTAGGGGTAGCTGGAGAAGAGCCTCTAATGAAATAATTGCAGTGAATGCCTGTGGAGGCAGGCAAATCTCATTGCCTTGTCCCAACCTTCCCTGGCCTGTTGCTCTCCAAATGTGTTGATCACAACTTCCATCATGCTGGCTGCGAATGAGGGCAGTTGCAGTGCTGCATTTGGGAACACTACTCTGTCCAGGGACCTGCAGGCTGTACCACTTGATTTGCAGTCACAGAGTATTGTGGCTGTATAAAATTACTCTCATTTTTATTATTAATCTCATTTCTATTCCACTCTATAGCTGTATCAGGTAAAAACATTACAGTTTTATTATGGATCTTCTAAACTGGTGAGAGAAATGCTGTTCCCAACATTGAAAAATTTGTGAATTCTTGACTAAAATTCTAATAATCTCTGTTTGACATTATAGTTGCCTGTTGCAAGCCTTATCAAACCACCATGGCAAAGTAATGTATTTTTTTAATTAACAGCCTCTTTTCTAACATGAGCCAATGGCTTGTGGGCTGAGAGTGTTATTCCCATTTAAACCATCCATAGCCTCTGGGTCACTTCCACCTGTTCCATAAATAGCCAGCTCACAGGTGTTTCCTGTGCAAGGACCACATGTTTGAGGCAAGAGCCCTCACTGTGGGGAACTTGACAAAAAAAGACAAGCAAAAGAAAAGAGGTTTTCACTGCTTTTATATCAGCTCCTAGCTAAGGGAATAGATAGGGAATATTAGAATATGATAAAGCACCTTCTAGGGATGAAAGCTGCCTATTCAAACATATTATTAAATGTTGAAGAACTGAAAATGTGGAAAAAGTTTCTGGAAATGTTTCTGCTTTCTAATTTATTAGGTATTTTAAGAAGTGATGTCATTTCTTTCAGTTGATAGCAGGAGCAGAGAGAGACTGTGGAAGCAGAGTGGGGTACCCTTTTCTTTGAGACTGGTATAATCTCTTAATGTAGCAGCTGACTTCACTGAAGTTTTTCTTTGAGACAGCATTTTGGGTGATTTTTAAATCAGTCAGTAATTCTACAAATATTAATTAAATGTCTGTATCTATGTGCACAAATAAGGACACAAGAAGAGCCAGAGTAGATAGAGCCACCAAGTCCCATCCATTCTATGGAATGGACGTTTCTGGGATTCCAAGTAAAGAAACAAAGAGGCATTGATCACCCAACTTGGCTGATTTAATGGCAAAAGGAGGGCAAAAGCTAGGTCTGAATACATTTCACATCCCCATAATCTGCAAGCTGAAAATTAGTAATAGCAGCAGCAACTGGGCAAGCAATAGTTCAGGTTGTATCACTCTGATAAACCCAGTATTGGAACCTGCATCAAGGTGGATCTGAACCTTGCAAGGAACAAAACCAAATGTTCACAGTGAGCTACTGGCCATTCTGGAACTACCTTTCCATTACCCTGGTGACATAGGTTGCACACAGCATGGAGAAGCATTGTTGGTCTGTTCTGTGCAGATGTGATGGGGGTATTTATATATGTTTAAATGTTTTTCCTTCCATATTTGATTGGATTTGTCCTGGTGCCTTCTGCAAAGATGCTATACCTAACATCTCTCCTGCTTTCTTGTGCTCAGTTTCTTGTGAGCTCTCCCTTGGGGCTCCATCAGGAGGAAGAGGACTCTTAGGAGCAATGATATCAATAGTCCAGGCTGTTTCTGTATTCTGCAAATCAGCCAGGGCTTCAACAAAGTAGCACACAAGGTAGGAAAATCTCCAAGCGCAATCAGGAAAACATCTGGGTCCATCAGGTGCCTGCAGTGGAGTATAAACGGTTCTCCAACCCTGAAGAGGCCCATGCCAGGTGGTGCCTTCCAATTATCATCAGCTCCAGCCAGCACAAGAAATGGCCAGGAATGCTGGAATCTATAGCTCCAAATGTTCAGAAGGCAGCAGGATAGGGAATGCTGCTCTAGTTAATGAGACTATAGTTCAGATCATGAATTAAATGGAACTTGGTGTAACTTGAAATAGCCTTGCCCTAACACAGCACTGGCTTTCCTCCTATATATCAGCAAAGCCATCATTTGCTGCTTTGTCTGAAGCATAGTTTGCATGCAAATAAGTTTTAGAATAAATAATAAAATTCAGCTTAATTTGCTGGAAAAAATAACTGACAGAGAGAATTGGAGCAAGCCAGTGGAAGAAGGAGCACATGAGTCTAAACTTCATTATTGTGATACCAAGGCATGGTTTAGTGTTTTCATCTGAACTGAGCTTTTGACTGCTTCAGCCAAATGCAGTAATTCTCACTGTTTCTTCATGTCTCCAGATGTTTACTGTTTTCTTTTTTGAGTGTGATGTTCTTTACTAAGAACCAACCAACAATGTAACAAAAGAGTAAAAGGTTGTGGAATAGATCCATATGATGGAAGTTTGAATTGTTGGAATTATGGCACTTAAAGAAGTCTGTATTTTTATTTATTGCAATTTATATCCTGCCTTTTTCCTACAAAGGGCTCAAGGCAACTTACATCATCTCTCCTCCTCCATCTTATCCCCAGAACAACAACCCTGTGAGGTAGGTTGGGCTGAGAGTCTGTGACTGGCCCAAAGTCACCCAGTTTGCTCCATGGCTGAGCGGGGACTAGAACCCAGATCCTCTGAGTTCCAGTCCCATGCTCTTAACCACCACACCACACTGGCTCTCAGTGACTATGGATAATGTGTAATGTAATGTGAGATGTATATATAATGTATAATGGAAATGCAATATATATAGTGTACAGTTCTGGTCACCTTACTTGAAAAGGATGATTACTGATTTTGAAAAAGTTAAGAGAAGGGCAACTAAGAGCAACTCCCCTATTAGGGAAGAATGACAACAACTGGCTTAGCTTAGCAAAAGGGTGACTGGGGGTGGGGGGGTGGGAATGTGATAGAGATGTTCAAAAGTATGCATGATGTAGAGAAAGCAGAGAGGAAGATATTTTTCTCCTTCTCCCATAATATTAGAACCCAGGACATCCCATGAAGCTGATTAGTGGGAGATTCAAGACAGATAAAAGGAAGTACTTCTTCACACAGTAATTAAACTATTGAATTCATTGCCACAGGAAATACTGATGGCTACCAATTTGGGCACCTTTAAAATAGACTGAACCAATTCATAGAGGAGGAAGCTACTAATGTCTACTAACCTTGGTGGTTCTGTGCAGCCTTCATTATCAGAAGCATCATGCCTGCCTGCACCAGTTGCTGAGGAGCTTGGACAGGTACAACACTTGTATCTATCTTGCTTCAGGGATCCTGTGAAAGAGCAATGGAATGGATGGACCTGTAGTCTGATCCAGCAAGGCTTTTCATATATTATTATTATGTTTCAGAAGCATTACATTTCAAAAAGTGTTCTTACTAGATTTCCAACTGGTTCAACACAATGGAATAATATTAAACCAGTTCTTAAGGAACTGCTAGGGAGTTCAGCTTAAGGTGCTGGTTATTGCACTGGGAGGGCCAGGGAATCACTGTTTGCTGACTTTCCAAGGGCCTGTTTTATTGAATTCTGAAGGGGAGGATACTGCAGAAGAGGATGATGGAATGCCAGGAACATCAAAGAGAGGCAGAAGCCTTTGAAGCCCCATCAAGGTCATTGCACACGGTTTCTCAGGCTGACCATGAGAGCAGACATGGTTTAGAAGAAGTGGGAAGGGTCCCAAGAGGGGAGGGAGACCTCTTGCCTTTCCAGGTCCCTGTGCCTGAAATGAGGTGTGGAGAGAGACAAACTACCCAGTTTGAGGACTTGTGTGGGTCTTGCAGGCTGGCTCTCCACCAGCAAGAGCCACCATAAAGGTGGAGCCTGCAGTGTGAGTGAAAGTGGAAGACTGGGGGAAAGTTTTCAGTTTGGGTTCAACTCTCATTTACTCTTTACAGGAGCAGAGGCTATTGCTCGGCTTGCTAATGGGGCTTTTAGAACTGGATTGTCTTGTTAGCTATGAAGTGCCAAAAAAATCTGCATTGTAAAGGACTGTCTGGTGTTTTGGAGCCTAGCACAAGAAAGGAAGGGTTCTGCTCACTATATCTACCACATTAAAGCCCTAAATGGGGCCCAAATACAGAAGAATCACCTCCTCCCATTCTATCTTTACCTGAACCAAAGATCTTCAAAGGAGGTCCTTTTCTGAATTTCATTGGTGGGAGTTCTACATTATGTATTTGCAAAGGAGAGAAACTTCTCTGTGTGGTACCTCAATTTCTAGAGGAGAGGAGATTTTCATCAACTTTTTTTTCTTTATGGCACTGAAATATAACATTTTTATTTGTGCATGCCTTTTACCATGTTCATTTTAAAATTTTAAATTTAAATATTAAGTTATTTTCAAACTGAAATTGATGTTTATGTTTTTGTTTGGCTTGCTGATTGAAGAATTGCTGTGGTTTAATTTGTTTTTTAATGTGAAATTGAATGGTTTTTATATTGGATGTTTTCATTTAATGATGTTAATGAACCTCTTGGTGAAGGCTGGTTTATATGTTTTTAAAATAATGTGAAAATAAGAGCAGCTTAATTAATAGTCATTTTTCATCAATAAGAGTATGTGTTCAGACCGTAAAACAGTTGTAGTTCATTTGTGATCTTATGCCACCACTAATAAAGTGGAGATACAACTTAGGTCTGGAAAAGAAAAGCAACATGATTTGAAGGGAAAGTATCCCTGGATTAGCATGCTTTTTGTCCACATGAGCTTTACCTTCTGTCTCCCTGCATGCCCTGCCCCATCTCACATAATAGTCTCTCCTATGTCCTTATGCCCCCTTTTTGCAATAGGGATGTCCTTAGGAAAAGTGATCTTTCAAAGACACCCACACAGACTTTAGTGCATATGTAAATAAGCACATGAAAATCCATGCTTCCTCGCCACCCCCCTGGGCCTGAGGCCCAGGTCTTTTTGGCACCTAGCACCTCCCCTGACATGCTTTTTTTACTTTTAGAAAAGTTGTTAGAAAAACCCTAGCAAAGAGACCTAGGCGTGAAAACTTGCAGTGAAGTCTATGTATAATGTTACTGACTTTTTTTGTTGTCATAAATCCACTAGATGGAGGTGTTGTTTTAAATGATGCACTCTAAATCAACTGCTGGAACTCATCTGTTCTCAGAGAAGAACTTGTCACAGACTTTTAGGCTTTCATGAAAATTAACTAAACTGTACAAGAGTGTTTGATCACTTTGTTGTGATGTAAATTTTCTACAGTCAGCACTGCTTATCTTAAAGTTTAATATCTGCAAAAATAAATACTTTGTCACATTGCCTAAGTGACATTTTCAACCTTTTCTTGATCCTTTAATCTCTATTTTGTATAGCTTTCAGTTTTGGCAAATGTTTCCAGAGGTCATTCTTTTTCCTTGAAATCCACCCCGCCACCCTTTATGCATCACAGATGTAAAGAAGTTAAACACACCTTAATTATGAAAGCTGACAGAAGTCAGAGCACTCGCTTAATGTGTGAGAGAGGAAAATGGATAATTTGCAGGGAGGGCAAAACCCTCCATTCCAAACCTGCAGTGTCTGACAGGAAGGTAATAAAACCTTCAAGTGTGGCAAAGAAAACAAGGTTTAGGGCTGAATGACTTCTTGGGTCTGCCTGTCAGCTTTTTCCACATTTGCTGACACACCACCGCCACCACGTATCTTTCCAGGTCCCCTGACAGTATATACTTTGTCTCACAACACCCTTTCTCTGCAATGTATTTAAAAGCACATTTGTAGCTTATCTGAACATATGAATATGTTAATATATCACAGGCTACTCTAAATGGTTTACCCAAGAAGTCACTGCACTTATCATCAACATGGGTGGTACATTTGGAACAGAGACTGCTTGTTCCTGTATAAAAGGTCTAGAAAATTCTCACTCATTACTGGAGGAAAAACAATAACTATGAACTACTTCCCCCTTTTCTGACATGCTTTTCATAGCAAACTCCTGTTTAAATGAGGTAGAGCTTTAAATGAGGTAGAAAAATTGTGTTCAGGCACAACATTTCTGCAAGATCCTTTCCCTAAAGAGGAATAACCTTCACTTCCTACTTGCTTCTCTTTGCAGGTAGGTGTCCTTTTTGTAGTTTCTTTTTATTTGCAGAATATAATATTAAAGATAGGGCTAACCCAAGAGTTTCCTGAATTTGACACTTAGAAAAGTGAAAATACCATGGGAAAATCTTCAAAAAGAAATCAAATGAGCAGCCATTTCAGTTCCCTGACAGAATGATGCAATGCAAGTCAGCACCTCAGAAAGATATTAAAGGTGCAGCCATCTGGTAAACTGTGTAACAAACACAAGGACTTTAAAGGACCTTGCTGATCACCCATTGTGTTTGCGATGCTCTGTTTTTCATTTGCATGTTTCTTGCTAACTTTAGCTTGTCAAGAAGTTCAGAGCAGAAGTTGTTCATCATTAAGACTATATTTTTGTTTTCAAGTTTTGAAAATATTTACATCATTTTCTGTGATGATTCAATAAGTGATGAAATTTTGCTACCTTAAGAAAATGTCAGTTTTGCACTAGAAATGTAAATAGGCATTTTTCCAAAACTGTGTGACAGTTTATTATTCCTGTGGTATTTTAAATTTGGGAATTGTTTTATAACTGTCATTTTATGTATCTGAATCCTGTAACTATTACAACTCAGTTGCACTTTTCTCTGAATCAGAGGTCTACAGTGACATTCCCACATATGTATATCTGAGCAGGCCTATTTACCCAAACATTAGTTAAAGCTGCCAGGTTTTAAAATAGAGATTGCTCTTTTGGAAAGATGGGAGACCTGAATTTAGGGTACCCGTTCCATCTGACAGTATACATTAAGGCATTTTCTGAACTGCGTAAAACCTGATAACATTTATCCACTGTTTTGTGATATTCGTCAGAACCGATGCTGGGAACTATGGATTGGCAGAACCCTCAAGTTGTGTCTGGCTGCATGATATGGCTTCCCCAATCTATCTTCCCCCTTATGTCCCCTTTCCCTCACATGCCATATGTATTCTGGTGTATCTCCTAAACCTTTTTGAGTAGATTTGGGGACAGCTGGTGGACTGCAGGAAAAAAGGGGAATATCTTCCAAAAGAGGATACCTTCCATAGCAAACTGACAGCATATAATACAATTCTGTCCATGTGTCCATGTTATGTTTTATCTAGAGTCTGTTAGGGGTAAGGGATACAGTGCCCTTTGTGCACATGGATCTCAGGACAGAAGTCACACCCTTCTGGATTGAGGGACCATTAAAGAACTATCCGAACAGAACTAGGGCTGGGCCCATGTCTCAGTGGAAGAGTAGGTGTTTTGCATGCAGTAGATCTCAAGTTCGGTCCCTTAGCACTCCTGCAGGGAGGTCATAGATAGCAGGCTAGAAAAGATCATTTTCTGAGACCTTGAATAGCAAACAACAGCAATCAGACCGGACAGAATGGGACTATATGAAATAATGGTCTGAATCTTGTATGCCACAGTTTAATGTATTCAGTGTGGCAGGCTCAAATCTGAGTTGAGAGAACTTGCTAAGGATGTTGGAGGTGAAAGCAGGCAAGGATAAGATCAGGGTCTGCTCTAGTTGGACTGAACCTCCTTGGAAGATGAGAAGGGGAATGGATCTCTTGCAACAGCCTGCTGACTATCTGCTTAAGTCTTCCTCTTCCCTCCACATTCCTTTTACCTTATCTTGTTAGATTGTAAGCATGTGGGCCAAGACTGTCATTTTTTACTGGCCTCCTTGAAAGCCATTTTTTTCCTGAGGAGCGGGATATAAATAATTAACTCCAAGGATCTGCTTGGATCCCAGTAGGAAAAAGGTTGGAATGGGGCCTTGAACTAGGGAATGGGCAGGCTCAGGCTGCCTCACGCCACACAATGGGGTGATATCTTGGCTGCAAGAGGGCTTTGAATTGCTCCCACAAGAAAGAAAGAAAGAAAAACTCTTTAAGATGGTTTCAGGGTGGGGAGAAAATGATTTCTTTCACTTCTAAAAGTCCTGCCCTTCCTCTTTGAGACTTACATCCTCCTGCCTTCCAAAGTTGCTGGCTTCCTGGGGCTTGCCTAACTGCTACAGGCTGTCTCAGCAGCCCAGCAGTTTCCATCTGCTACCCACTTCTGTGAAGCAAACCAAGCATGTTTAAATGGCCCTTCAACCTCCCACATAGTCTGGCTGTCTTCCCACCTCCCCAGTTTCAGTTCTAGTTGCTGATCTTTTTTAGGTGGGGAGGCTTATAGGATGTACCAGCAGGAACCCTACAGAAGTACTGCATCTTGTGCATAAGAACTGAAACAGAGTTTCACACAGTAGGGGTGATTCCAGATGGAGTCTCCCTGGTGCTACCAGTCAAAAGTTGATGTCCAGCTATTCCATCTTTTCCTCCATAGCAGATTGTTGTAAGAAAGAAAAGGTGAAATAAGTGGTGGGGAAACTCCATGAAGGAGGAAGGGCAATTGCACAATAAAAGCCTAGGAGCCACCTAACTCCAGTTCCTATGGTCCCCATGGCAGATGTTTGGAAGCTTTGAGGCTGGAAAGCATCCAATGCAAGGTGTGAGGCAGGAGTTTGGGTCACCCGGATTTAGTGCTAGGGCAGGGCATGGAAGAAGACTGGGCTGTTGATTGGAATTGCTTTAAGTCTGCCATCCCAGCCTTCTGCATCCTCCCACCCCCGGCTCAGTTGAGACCCTGTGAGAAGGCAGGGTGGGGCTCAGGCTTTGTAGTCACAGCACTGAGACTGGAGGATCTTGTTGCTTAAACGCCTATGATCTTCCAGACCATACTGAGAGGCAAAAGGATCGTACCTTTGCTGGCCAAACCATATAATGACACTGCCACACAGAGGGGTGTGCATGATGAAAGAGGATGCACTTTCATGCAGCTTGAAACAGTTTTGGAGAAAAGGAAGCAGCTAGTATTTGTTTTTCAGTGCCAGGCTAAGACCTTTTTATTTAAAACTTATTTTAATTGTTAATTTATTATGTAGGTTTTTTTTTTTAAATTAAGCCGAGATGCACCGGGTTTTAATATTTTTATTGGATAATTTAATATGCTTTTGTTTGTTTTTGTTGTGAGCCACCCCGAGGCTTTGTTGCAATGGGGGTGGCATAGAAATGTTTTAAATAAAATAAAATAAAAATAAATAGTATAGAGCATGGCTCTGGAAGCAGTCCATTGCATTAATGCTTGTTTGCTGTCACCCTGATGGCATAATAATCTTTTCTATTGATAAGTTGGAATCCAACAGTATGCTTGACCCTGCTTATCACCTAGTTAATATATCCCTTGAGCAGATTTAGATCATCAAGTATATATTACAAATATCAGAACACTACTTAAAGCAGGGGTGTCCAAACTTTTTGCAAGGTAGGCCAGATTTGCTGAGGTGAAAATGTGTGGGGGCCAACCATTCAGCCTGACATTCTTTGAACCGTTAACATTAAATGCAAATGAACTATTTTATGAAAGACTAGACAAATAACTTAACTGCACTAATGTGAAGGGTGATACTGAGATCTTGACTGCATTATATAGGCCAGGTCTGGCTCAAAAACAGTGGTTTTGATGCGCAAGATGTCACGCAGGTGAAAGTCACTTAGTCTCGTCCTCACGCGGTTCTTGTTAATATTCATAACCAAGAATGTCTTCTCGCACAAGTATGTCGAACCAAACAAGCTCAGCATTTTCTTAGCAAATGTTCGAATCTCTTGGAACCTGTCTTTATCCAGCTGGCGGTAAAAGTTGACAAGAGGGAGCTGTTGGTGCCGACTGCGACACTCGGCGTCACACTGCAGCTCAATGAGCTCCAGCTGCAGGTGGTCTGGAGTGTCATCAGGGTCCACAGAGAAAGGAGATGAAAAAAGTGTGATCTCCTTTTCAATAGCTGCAAAATCCCGAAAGCACTGTTGAAACTCCTCAGCCAGAGATGAAATGTCTGCTTCATACCTCCTTATTTGCGCACTCATATTGTTCTGTGGAAAACTGGTCATTATTTCCTGCAGTGATGGGAAATGTGTGGTATTGGGCTGCGTTTGTGACAGGTGCCTTTGGAAAAGTAGCAGCTTGGTCCCAAAGGCTTTGATATGTGAATACAGTTGGCGTACCACTGCATTTTGCCCCTGAAGGCTCGTGTTCAACACGTTCAGATGTCGTGTTATGTCAACTAAAAATCCAAAATCAGCTAGCGAAACAGGATCAGATAGCTCTGGCATCGGTTGTCCCTTTTTTGCCAAGAATTGTCCGATTTTCTCCCTAAGAGAGTAGAAGCGCTGCAGTGCAGACCCCCGACTGAGCCATCTTACCTCATTGTGATACACAACATCTCCGTATTCAGCCTGGATGTCGAGTAGAAACTGTTGAAACTGGTGGTGGCACAGGGCTTTGGAGTGAAAATAATTAATAGCCTTCATCACCGGTTTCATAACATGATCATATTTCAGATGTTTGGCACAGAGAACTTGGTGAATAATACAGTGGAGTTTTATAGCTTTGCCTCCTTCTTTGCTGACTTTGTTACAGACTAGGGTTGATAATACACTTCGCTCACCAGCCATGGCAGGTGCGCCATCCATAATAATCCCAGTGACTTTATTCCACAGTAGTTTCATGTCATCTGTGGCGGAACAAACAGAAACAAATAAATCTGTTCCTCTTGTTTGGTCCTTAAGGCTCTGGAGGTCAAGTAGCTCTTCACTCACATTCATGTCATTGTATACTCCTCTCAAAAAAATCAATAACTGAGCGGTGTCAGATGCATCCGTGCTTTCGTTGCAGGCTAACGAAAAAAAGTCAAACTCCACTCCTTTTTCCTTAACTGTCTCTTAATATCAGATGAAACGTCTTCAGTTCTCCGTACCACAGTGTTACAAGCCAGGCAAACATTGGCAAACTCTTGCTTCTTCTCAGGACAAATTTTCTCCACCATTTTCATCACGCAGTCTTTAATAAATTCACCTTCAGTAAAAGGTTTGCAGTGCTTGGCAATCAGCGTTGCCACCTCGTAGCTCGCCTTTGTGGCATTTTCATTTGACTCAAGGACTCTTGTGAAAAAGTGCTGCTGTGCCGTTAAAGCAGCTTCCAGTTCCTTCAACTTTTCACCGTGTTCGTTCCCAGTTAGCTTGTTGTAGTTAGCATGTTCCGTCTGGTAGTACCTCTTGATATTGAATTCCTTGAAAACAGCCACAGTCTCTTGGCAAATTAGGCAGACACAGTTATTTTGTATTTCAGTGAAAAAATACTCCAATTTCCACTTGTCCTGGAAGCGGTAGCCCTTGCTGTCAACTTTCCTTTTTTAAGTTACAGTCGCCATTTTAGAAATGGGCACATAAGCCTTGTGTCACAAGGGTCACGTGGCGAGAGTGCTGACTCAGGTCTACTGCCATCTTCTGGTGAAATATAACCACCAGCCTTGAAGGAGCAGGAGGCAGCAGAGAACAGCTGTGGGAACCGCTGTGCGGTGAAGGGAAAAACGCTGGCCGGCGGGGATGAGTGACAGGCTGAGCCGGCGGGGAGAAGAGGCTGCGGGCCGCTCGAAATTTGAAAACGGGCCGCAGTTGGCCCCCGGGCCGGACTTTGGACATGCCTGACTTAAAGGCTGTTGCGGTTGTTAATGGATGATAAAACTATGATATAAAATATAATTATGAAAAAGAATAATGCTAAAATATATCTCTATGGCTTTCAAATTCTTTGAGTTGCTCTTCAAATATTATTTTCTTATCTGAGCCCTGCTTTTACAAACATTATCTATCAATAATCTATTGGTCATGCAAAGCACAATCCCAAGCCTTCCAACATTGCCCGGAGGCCCATAGGATAATTTGGAGTTCCCCAAATGAACAGCCCCTCCCTTGCAGCCAGCATGGAAAGAACCACACTGGCTGCCTTGAAGTAGTAATCATCCTAAAAAAGCAGTAAAAGTGGTAAGCAGGGGTGGAGAGAAGTACAGGCTGTGACTGAAGGCTAATGCCATATCCACACAGCAACCCAGACTTCATACCACGGTGCTCATTTGGACAGACAGAAACACTTGCCCTGGATGAAATGCAGAGCATGAGCTGTGGCAGGGGTGAGGTTTGCTGCCACCATGCCTGTTATTGGATTGCACCCTTAACCTTACTTGGAAGCAAATCCCATTAAACTCAGTGGGATGTACATGAGAGTAAGAATAGATATGGTTTCTCTAATAATGGATTTATGGTCTGTCACATGTATAAAGGTAAAAATACGGACTGAGGTATATGACAGAATGCAACTGAAATATTGCAGCAGAAAAAGAAATCTAGATACATTTAACTAAAACTTAAAAATTGAATTAAAGTTTGTTTAATAACAAATAGTATATAATACATTTTGCTTTGTGTTTTGTCAGTTCTCTTGCACTCTGAATATATGAATATGAACACATGAAATTAGCTCTTAACACCTTACTTTGCAAGATACTTAGAAGTTCCAAAGGGAGCATCACACCTGAATTTCATTTACACAGATGAAATTGATCCACGTAAAGGATTCCTGTAAGATACTGGAATTTTGCACTAGGCTGCTATCACTTCCATATATGCCCCACACAAAATATATGCCTGAAGCTTTGAAACTCAACTTACCGTGACTTGCTACATGTACAGAACAGAGGTTAAATAGTATGACCCACAAATCAGCCAATGATCTGAATGCAGTTAAGAAAGGCCTCTCAGTAATCTTAACAGTTATGCTTCTTGGCTGCTAGTGTTGTTATCCACCTCCTTCCTATGTCTATTTTAATAATTTGTGTTAGTAAAAAACACTGCTGTGGGACTGTGAATTGACAATACTAGCAAAGTTGATATTCTGCATTGCATTGACCTGGTTTGCACAGAAGGCTAATGCATGCTGCCTTTAACCCATGGGCATGATGCAGTGGAAGAAAGCTGGGATATGAAACATACTAGGAGTGCAATCCTACCTCACTTGCCCAAATGGTCATAAGGCTCCCAATCCAAGGGCCAGAATCCAATGCATCCAATGGCCAGAAAAAGGTATGGTGGTGGCAATCTCAAATGCTGCCATGTCTTGCCTTTGCATTTTATCTAGATGGCCATTTATACCCATATAGATAAAACAGGAAGCAGGAGGGAAGGAGGCTGGGACACTAACAGGTATCAGTGTAATGAAACAGACTCCTGTTCCTTTCGTCACCTAGTGGGCCTCTTTTCCACCTCTCCAAAGTCCATTTGCACTAGAGGAGACATAGCCATTGCACTTTTCTGCAGCAGGTGTGCAGGGGGCGGGGCTTGGCTCAGCCTCAAATTCCCAACATTAAGGCTGGACTCCCAGCTGTTGGGAATGAGAGGGGCAGTTGTTATTGGTGTGCACTCCTCGGTCACACCAATCTGGACTCTGAATCAGAGAATGAAGAGGAAGAGGTGGAGGGGGCTTGAGAATTTGGACTTCAGCCTTTGAGATGGGAGAAGCAGAGATGTTCTTAAGGCTACTTTCTCCATGTGCAGAGGTAAGCTCTGGGAATAACCAAGATGTGGCACAATCGTTTAAACTGCTGTGCTGCTGGGCTGGTTGATCGAA
Source organism: Varanus komodoensis (assembly GCF_004798865.1). Taxonomy (NCBI): domain Eukaryota; kingdom Metazoa; phylum Chordata; class Lepidosauria; order Squamata; family Varanidae; genus Varanus; species Varanus komodoensis. Next base: position 27,909,767 of record NW_025335568.1, on the reverse strand, counting down.
AGGTCACCGGTTCGAATCTGTACAACAAGGTGAGTTTCCGTTGCTCCGTCCCAGCTCCTGCCAACCTTGCAGTTCAAAAGCATGCAAATGCAAGTAGATAAAAAGGTACCCCTTCGGTGGGCAGGTGTTTGGTGTTTAGTCATGCCAGCCACATGACCACAGAGACTGTCTGCGGACAAACGCTGGCTCCCTCAGCTAGGAAACGGAGATGAGCACCGCCCTCTAGAGTCAGGCATGACTGGACTTAATGTCAAGGGGAAACCTTTACCTTTACCTTTACAACTGTTGGGGGGCGGGGCATGGGTGAAGTGTGCTCAGAGCCAGAAAAAGCTGGTATGACTCTTGACCCCCTGACATGGCATCTGGACAAGAAGGCTAGTCAACTAGAGAGTTGGTGCGTAGAGAAACGGTGTGCTTTCTTCCAAAAGGACCCTCCCAGGGGAATGGGCTCAGATTTACTCAAAGGTGGTTCCCAGAAGTAGTTGCTAGATTGGGTTCAATCAAGTGCTCTGCACATGCTCAGAGAGTCATTCGGTGATGATTGAGTTTATTGGATTTACTTTGGTGAATAAAGAGATTTTGGAAAGGAACGGTCTGTCACCTTGAACGCGCTAAGGGAAGAAAACCCAGGCCGCAGCAGCTTGAATGCAAGGCTTGGTACCTGAAGGAGCACCTCCTCCCACGTGTCTCTACCTATTCATTAAGAACACGTCAGGAGGTCCTTCTCAAGAAGCCATCTCCCAGGGAGGTGAGGGAGATGGTGAGTAGAAGAAGGGCCTTCTTGGTCCCCATCTTTGGAATAGGCTTCCCAGAGAGGTGCGCCCGGTGCCATCATTGTCATAATTTTTGCACCAGGTGAACACATATCTTTCCTCCAGCTATTTTAATAATTGATTTTAGTGGTAAATCTTAATTTTAACCTGGGCTTTTCCTTGCTTATAGCATTATCTTAATTTTAAATTGTTTATTTAAAAGTTTTTATTCAATATGATTTGTGTGTTGGGTTCTGTTTCTTTATATTTTTGGATGTTATTGTTAACATTCTATTGTTACAGATCTTAAAATATTATGTTATTCTAATTGTTTTGTAAAGTACTCAAAAAGTCCAAGTGTGGTGTAATGGAGCTACATAGAAATTGAAATAATTAAGTTGAGCCACATCCCCTGGGAGAGTCCTTTTGGAAATGAGCATGCCTTTTCTGTACACACACTCTCTCTAGCTGGCTACCCCTCCTTTCGTGCCTCTCCATCATGGGGTCAAGAGTCAGGATGACCAAGTTGTATGACTGTTGGGAGGGGGCATGGGAGAGGAGTCTGGAGTTAGTATGACTCCTCTTCCATGCCTCCTCCCAACAGTCATACAATTTGGTTATTCCCAGAGCTTGCCTCTGCCCCTTGAGAGAGATAAGCAGCTTCTGCTTCTCCCATCTCAAAGTCTGAAGCCCCACATTCCCAGGATTCCTCCACCTCCTCCTCTTCGTTCTCTGACTCAGAGTCCACGTTGGCATAACCCTGGAGTGCGTGCCAAGAACAACTGCTCCTTTCATTCCAGGTACCAGCACAGGACTATTGTGTTGGGCACTGTATGACCCCCAGATGGTATTAGGAGGCCATAGGGTTGCACACAAAATATTCTGAAGAGAATAAATAATAAACAAAGATTCACACATCTATAACAGTTCATATAGATGGTCCTACATGTGCTTGCTTTAGGAGAAAAAACCCATAGAAATGAGTGGGATCTGCATTCAGGTAAACTGATGTGACACAACATTTCCTTAGGGTTCAAATTCCATCCTAATTTTTAGGACAGAATGCAGTGTTCTGGATGTTCACATTTGAACTTCTTAAATAGTGGAAAGAAGTCCCTGGCTCCAACCCCTTACATACATTTGCCTGTGGATTGGGAAGATACCTCTTCAGTGGAGTCTGGAAGGAAGTCCAATGCTTCCAGGAATAGGGTGCATAGGACAGAATGTCAAATGAAGGAGCCAGGTGATAGAGCTTTTGCATCACCATAGAGGAAACTAATTGTGTGTTGTTGCCGTATCGCTGCTCATTGTGTGTCCTAGCAGGGTGTCCTTCCCCATGCCCTTCATCAGTTCAGAGCACAGCAGAGGAGGCTGGTCAGGAGACCAAGTGGAACCTTCCATTTGTTTCTTGCATTGCACTCTGATCCTGAATTGCATATTCTCATGTCATCCAGTGAGGCACAACACCTTGTCTTTGGCCCAGGAAATAGTGCTGCTTTCCAAGTGCACTGGACAGCAAACCAGAATTGCACAGAACAACCTGAACCTAGACAATGCTGTTGATTTGCACACAAAGGAACTCCCAGCACCTGCTTGCTTATTTGTTCAAATCATTTCTGTCTCACCTTTCTATTTAGAAAGGCGTCACGTGGCTAGGATGATCTCATGTGTCATGTCACACAGATGTTCCTGCTGTGAATTTTGTGTGCTATGAACACAAATGTTTGCATGATGATGGTGATGATTCAAGAAGAGCTACAGCCTTAAAGAGGAACAAACAGGCCACTGCCGTTCTGCAGGGTGCATTGGCAAATGAGCATATCTTTGCCTCCCTACAGCTGCTGCACAGATTGAACTGGCCACTCCCTGGAGCAGAGCCTGAGCTGGCCCACCTCAGACAGGTGACTATGCCCAGACAGTTGGAATTGCCAATGAGATAACTCTCACTTAAAGTGACAGTTCAGGCAAATGCAGCAGATTTTCCTTTGGTGAGGTACTTGGCTGGACACTTGAGCTGTACACAAAAAGGATTTTTGACAAGGTTTTTCATAGTCCATTTACATAAAGGTAAATATTTTGGATGAGAAACTCATCACATGTGGAAGGCAACACCCTAATGCAAAAGCAAAACATGTAAGGCTGCTACAGTACTGTGAGGAAATCACACACTTGTCCACGCTCGCTCCAATCTACTTAAGGTGCTGGAGCCATCTCAGTGCCCAAGGATTTTGTAGCTGCCTGATGGGGAAGTGAAGTCCTAAGGGAGAGGATGTCTGCAGCCAAGGGAACCTTGCTTTTAGATCTGTTTTAGGAAAAATATTGTTTTCTGCACACATTCAGAAATAGGAACTACTAGAATTTTCGTGGTGACAAACCTGCTCAGGACATTTCTGATCCAGTAAGTGATATGTGTAAGTGTGAGTTTCTTCCAGCTATATGCTGGCAGGCTTCTTACCCTCTTTGACTCATAACTTACAAATTTTCTTCTTTTCCTACTTGCAATCATTCTGAGATCTGTCTGGTCTTGAAAGGCCTATGCCAGTGCCACTCCAAGAGTCCACTATCCTATCCATATTTACTTGGAAATAAATTCAAATGAATTCAACGATGCTTCCTCTGAATAAACAGGCATAAACTTGTGCTGTAAGGCTGCAGTCCTATGCACACATACTTGGAAATGTCCCACTGAACTCAGAGGAATTCAGAACTTACTTCTGAGTAAGGAATGCATAGGCTTTGGCTGTGAAACAGGTTCTTTTTCTTCTTTTCTCCCCACAACAGAGTATATTCCAAGCTGGAGAAATTGTGTTTGCAGCAAAGAACCCTGTTTCTCATTATTCTGCACATGCAGTTTTTGGATTTTTTCAGTAAGTCTTCATCTTTGATCTTATTTTATAACTTTATAATCAGATCTGGCACACTAAAACAAATGCTTGCACTTTTCTTTGTGACAGACACTTTCCAATAATAACGTGACAAACTTGTCTGTTTATAGCTCCAATTCAACCAAAAGTCATCAAGTGTATGATTCCATATAATACACAATTGCTTCATGAGCATTAAAAGCAATGATGAGAATACTATTTTAGAGCACATTTATCATAAACATAAAATAGGCACTGACTTAAGTTGCATTCATTATATGAAGTACGGGGTAATGTAAAATATTAGACAGCAGAGAAAGACTTTATAAAGCTGTCACATTACATTTAGGATTTGGAAAGATGGCAGCAGGAGGGAGAAGCTGTTTAATGGCCACCATCTGCAATAAAAGAAAGATGTCATAGCATATGGTTTGCAGGAACCAAAACCTGCCACTAATCAGGAGTTCCTCATACAATTGCATCGTTTGCCTCACCCAGCTTGATGTCTCTAAATGCAGTAAGGGAGCTGACTACAGAGCAGGGGTCACACAAGCTAATTTGGTCTGGGTGGGCTGGATTACATCCTCCTGAACAAGCCAGTGGGCCTGGTAATGTCAGAGTGGAGCCCTACATCAAGCCCCATACCTTATTGTTACATCACTAAGTCTACCACACTCCTTTCAGTGCCCTCTGCCTCCCCCATGCAGAGAGAAGCACTGTCAGGATCAGCGTCTGAGTGGCCCTGCACGGGTCTGCAGAACAACGACTCCTTTGCAGGCAATTGCAGAGAGCAACTGAGGAGCAATTATGCAGTGCAGCTGGAGGACTTGGAGACCAGGAACTGGAGGCTCTGGCTTTTAGCCTAAGTCTGTTCCTGCTTTATTCTTTGTCTCCAGCCTGACCTGGTTTCTCAGGTACCTTCACCCATCCTTCCTGAGCTCACCTTGCTCTTGAATGTGAATGTCTTTCTGGAACTTGACCTTTGGATTGTGATATTTTGGACGGTGTTTGCTTGGAACTATCATGTCCTAGCTTTGACCCTGAACTGTTAAACAAATATCTCTCTTGTTTCTGGCCCCTGAACCTGCTGCAGGACTCCACCTTGCACCTGTGTCTTGGTCCTGCTGTTCCAACCTTAGTTGCCTGCTGCCTATGCCCTATACCTTACAAGCACAAAGAAAAGATAACAGGTATAAGCAGAAGGTAGATCAAGATTTATTAGCAGGACTCTGAGTGATCAGCAAGTGTTTCCAACTCCCAGATGTTTAACAATAGCAAAAGCACAATAACTTTCCTCACCTAAAATAGGCTGATCAGATTAAGAAAGTTTAGAGTAACCACTGGGAAGGAACTTTGTTTGACAGGACTGTGAGTTCAGTTCATTTCAGTTCAGGTATTTAGACACCCTAAGCTCAGACTCTGCTCGGAAGCACCCTGTTCTTTAATCCAAGTGTATGCATTTTGTGCCTAGCTTTGGCTGGTTACAATGATGATGATAATGGTGGATCTGAACACATCTGCCCATTCCTGGTCTAGTTCATTCCTAATTCATTTTGCTTGATCATAAGAGATTTAATAAAGACAACCAGCAGGCTTGATTATTTACAATTCATGTAACAGAACATACCTTGCAGTGTATACCTCTCCAGTAGCATAAGAACTGTATTAATATCATTTATCAGAAGTAAACAGTGACTTTAGGACATATCCAGTTCGATGTCTAGTTATTCGACTATCTTACTTTGCTATAATAATGGCTCAGTTAACTCATCAGGTTCTCAGTATGGATCAGCTAAAATGCTTTGAGGAACTAGGTCTATAATTTGACTGAAAAATAAAAGGAAAGTTCTAACAGAACCTTGAAAACTAGCAAACTGCAATGTTTTGCTTCCATGCAGAGCAGAGCATCCAGCCAAGACCTCTAGTTTCACTTCTCATTTTTGAGTTCTTTCCCAGTGTTTTTTAAAGCAGGGGAAATGGGGTATTCCTTTGAAAGCAAAAGAAAAGCTATTTTTCTAAGGCAGTCCCTTCCATTGCTGCTCTATGGTGTTGCCTTACCACCAATAGTAAAATGGAGCTTCTGAGATGAAGCCGCAGTGAAATGTGGAAACCTTAGAGAAAAACTGTTGAATCTTATCCAGGAAACCAATTGTACCACAAACACTGTAACTGGGTAATTATGACATGAAAGACCAACAATAGTAAACTTTAACCATAGCTTCTCATAATGTGTGTACCCAGGCAGAATCTAGCTGGCCATAGAAGTTTCAGGACTCCAAGCTTGGGACTGCATAGTTGGTACAGAATGAGCTGCAGCAGCTGTGGCTCCAGGTTGGAAGGCTTACCTTGGATCTGGTGGGTGGAAGATGCCTCAGCCAGTCCAAAAGACTTAGGTGGCCAAAACTGGACATCTAAGTCTTTAGGGAGGGAGGAGCACAGAGGTGACCTTCTCTTTTGCCCTCTATCCACCCTCTACTGGATGCCCATAATCTTCTGCGTTCAGAGGATTATGGACAGCCATATGGGATTGTCCTGTTAGTTCATTTGGCTGGTGGAGGGGGTTGCAACTACAGAAATACTGGTGTAATCATGTAAGAAGAGAAACGACTAACTGAATACCTGAAGGGATAACGGACATGTAATGGCTGGCAGGATGAGCAGCCGTCTCAGGCAATCCTACCAACTGCCTGCTCGACTGTAGTGATGATGAGTTAGAATCTTATGCCTGAGATCTTATGCCTGAGACTGAGGAATTGGTGTTGTGCATGTTGTGTATATTTTGAATTAGCACTGCCTCACAAAAAAGGGTTCTGAAAATAATTATGTTCTAATTAGCCAGTGCTCTCAAATTGTTTCAGGATGCTCTAACTTTTCTGGCTTGTTTGAGTTATTTCCACAGAAGGAATAGAACATGCCTGGTTCTCTTTGGCAAGAAACTGTCTAACTTGCTCAATCGCCTTGTATGTTTCAGCTGTCAAGGGAGTCCCAAAGTAGGGCAGGTAATCTACAAGATCTCCCCTCTGACAATGTAATCCTCTTGATTTTAAGAGTTAAACTGACACTTCTCATCGCTTTCCACTTTTCAGCATGGTCTCCAGCCACTCCAGGAATGGGGCACACTGTTTCTCTGTTTTCTCATTTCTTCAGCTCGTCACTGTTCCTTTGTGGAGCTGCACTGCTGCAGTTGCACTTCTACCCTCCCCGCCCGCAAGGGTGCAGACAAGCGGGGCAGAGTGAGTGGGCCCCAGGCGGGCGGGCAGGTATAGATGCCACTGGTGAGGGTATCACATTTGCCCTGTCTGTTTTTCCACCTGCAAAGTTGTTCATTTTTTGACTGAGGATGATGTCCTTGTCGCTTTTTAGATAGGGAATTTTAATGTCTGGAAAATGAAGGAGAAGAAATTTGTACAGCTGCAGTGTTACAGGTGCACAGTTTTTCTTATATTTGCTTCCCAGCAATTTCATTTGTGTCTTTTCCTGCATTGTGTTTTAGAACTGTTGGGGAACTGCAGCAGTAAGTGCTCTGAAAAGGAGCTGCAAAAAGTGGTGGGGAGAGTTACTATCTTCCCTTTCTGAAGTAGCTGGAAGCTCAGAAGTGTTGAAAAGATGGAGAGCACAGGGAAGGATCTGTTCAACCCTTATAATTTAAAGGCTTGCATTGCTAAGTGGGAGATATCACCCCTCTTTTGGGGTACCTCCTTTTGCTGTTTTCCCCAGGTACTGACAATGCTCTTTAAGTAGCAGCGGTCGTATTCTGTTGCTGTCAATGATGCACCAATCAGCCTATGTGCTGTCTCACCTTTTCCCTGCTTACCTGACAAAGATTTCACATATCAGACTCTAGTAAAAGCATGCTGAAGCTCCTGTAAAAGACTAGGAAATAAATTAAATTTTAAAATTTTAAAATACATTAAAAATTATGGAGTTTCACAATTTTTAGGGGCTGAAAAAGAAACCCTCTATTACACTTATTTTAGGATCTGAGAAAAAGAAAGGAACTGTGGTAGATGAAAATCTGTAGTAAGTGGAGCATAAGATAAGATGGATTTTGCTGTGAAGGGCACTGGAGCTGGCTGGAGAAATGAGGGGGGAGAAGGAGATCAAATTCTTAGCAGGTTAATACAAGATCAGTTGACTGTCAAATAGACTATCAGGGTGGGTTCCTGGAATGTGTGAATGTGGCCATACTGAGGAATTTTTAGAATATTGATTTTTCCTTATATGATAAATGCAAATATTTGTTTATGATCCAAACAAGTCACCCTGTAGTTTGAAAGATACAGACATTGTTGCGTGTGTTATATGTGCAACAAAAATCTGACAAATGAATTAAAGATGCATTGTATCAAATCCTTATAAACAATTTGATTTTTGATTCATTGTGAATTTATGTATTTATAGAAATACCCAAAAGAGATTGAAATTTTACTCTTGTTGCCATTCTAAATAACAATGTAATGATGTTAGAATCAGAGCTAAGAAGAGATTGCATGTCCTGGGACTGGCTATAAGATAAGGAACAGTTTTGCTTGCTAAACAAACTAAACACCTTGTGTGGTGAAGTGGTGGCATGGCAAGGGTGAATGTAAAGTAGCAGATACTGACAAGATGACAGAATTTCTGTTTCCTATTGCTTGTTCAGATGGATATATATGCCTAGCACAAAGTCATGTTCACTCTCTCTAATTCCTTGAAAGTTTACTTTGAAAGCATAAAATGCCCAATTGCATTTATTCTATATTTCTACCCATGCTCCCCCAAATGTAAATATGGATCAGTAATGGGACTCTTTTATTTTAAATCTTTCTTGGCCGCCTTGTACGGCAGGAGCCCTTCCAAGGCAGCACACAATAATAAAATAGCTAATAAAAACTGATGTGGCAATAAAAACAGTAAAAACACAATAAAAGCAGCAACCACAACAACCATTCTAAAACATCAAACTTATTGCCAGACAAGTGTGTACATGATTGCAGCTCTGCAGCTTTCCAGGGACTGTAGTAGAGGCATCAAGGGGTCAGGGTATACTTTTCAGAGAATGGTTCATCAAGATAGTCTTTTGTACTTTTAATAGGATTGGCCCACTTCACCACAATCTAAGCCTCCAGTGCTAAAGATGTTGTACAGTCTTGCATTGTTTGCTGCCTAATCCTAGTAATATTTACTTGGATGGCAATCCTATTTATTTCAAATATGTGAATCCTAATGCATGCAGTTTTGGTTAGGGTTTCCAGATTTGACAGCTGAAAGAGACCAGGAAATTAAACAGGCAACATACACATATTGGACACAATAAAGTGGGGTTGATACTACTATTAACAGCCTTGCACAGAAAAACGCAAAGAGTTTTTCTTTTCTTCCTTTTCTGCTACATAGAATCAGAAAAGAGAGTCAGTGTGGTGTAGTAGTTAAGAGTTCAGGACAGGGACTCAAGAGATATGGGTTCTAGTGCCCACTCAGCCATGGAGCAAACTGGGTGACTTTGGGCCAGTCAAAGATTTTCAGTCCAACCAACCTTACATGATTATTTCTGTGAGGATAAGACTGAGAGGAAAATTATGTAAGCTGTCTTGAGATCCTTGAAAGCAAAAAAGGTGGGATATAAATTTAATAAATAAGTCTAGATAGTGCTGTGGTATAGCAGAGTAGCACAACTACACAAGCATCTAACTTTCCGAAATAGTATCTCATTTTCTCTGCTCTAATAATCCATACATTCACACACCCATTCTGACGAAGGTTCTTTGGAAACGCAAAAGCAAAATTGAATCTGACTAAACAGTGCCTAAACTTCAGTGGGGGAAGTAATTAGAAAAGCTTTCAGAGAAAAATAAGTCAAAAAATTTACCAACTTTATGGGCATTGTTAATGTTTAACATATCAGCACTTTGGAGATGCAATTAAAACAAAAACAAAATAATGCTCTGAACCATAATATTCATTCATCTATCAAATTTTGATTTTATACTTTATTTACAAGTAGATAAAAAGTATCTTGTGAAAATAAATTTGAAATTGATTCTTTCTGCAATGTTTAAATGTATGTTAACAAAAGCAAAGTTTTTAAATTGATCATTTTGGGGATTTTCTGTAAATGTACAATACCAACATGATGCTTATTTATAGCAGTTTTGTTTCATATTTGCACAGTCTGAGTTTACTGGTTAATTTTCAGCCCAGATGTTTTCCAAGGTTCTAGAAAGTATTTGTTTTACTCTTCTCACATATAAACCTTTTAGGGTGCAGTTCTATTCTGTGACCATAAACTTCCAAATCCTAAGATTTATGGTTAATTAATGAAGAGGAGGAAAAGCTCTTCTCATTTTTGGCCACTTAGCAGGAACAGCTTGGAAGGGGTTAGGGAAGTGCCAGAATATCTTGCATTCTGGCCCCTCTGGCTTTTTCCCCTTCACACCATCTCTAAGGCTGAGTTCCCAGCTTCAGGGAGGCAGCCAGTGCAGTTCTATTCAGGCTGTTGTGGGGACCTGGGGGTGGCTGTGAAGGGGAATGCAGTGCAGATTCCTTAAACTGAGATCTGAAGTTCCCCATGATCCTACAGACACTCTTTAGGGCCCATACATATTTGCTCATATACTCTAATGCTCTTATTTTGGGGAAAATGTCAAACACTTATTCAGTCCCATGCAAATGTTGTATTTCATGTTGCAAAAGGTCATTATCTCTAGAGAAATGGGTGTGCTATGATCTCCTAAGATCTTGATAAAATGACATTTAGCTGGTTCCAAGGTAGAACAGGCTTTGCAAATAAAGAATTTAATGTTAAGGTTGAAACGGCTTTAAGTATAAAAAGCTCAAGTAGCGAGCAGTAATTTAGGTAGCACTGAGAACATTTTAGTTCCACTGAAAACATACAAGGTTATTTTACCAAAGATTCAGAAGATATAACCGGGGTTTATGGAACCTCAAGGGCAAGCTAAATGAGATGAGAGATCTGAGGTTCTGCCTCCAGACAACGAGGACAACAATGACCACAATGATAATGATAATAACAATAGCAGGTGATGGGGGAGGGGGGAGAGACAGACTTGGGGCCTAATCTGAATTGTGTTGCAGCACAGAACAGCACATTTAAGCCTTCCATTCTACTCCAGAGTGAAACAACCCCCCTGCCCAGCTTCCACTATCCTCACTTGGGGAAAATTACATATTTTTTCAGCAGCAGAGATAATTGCAACAACAGAAGGGAGAGTTTGATCAGAAAGATGATAAATATCTCTTTCCTTAGTACAACTTCCTTGGCCAAGTAACTCCACCCAAGCCATGAGTTCTCTGTCTCAAATTGTAATCCATGCTTTCCATGACTATCTCTTGAACCTTGAATGCTGTCAGGGTTGCATCCAGGAAACAGGGCCTGAGATATTAATCTTCTGATGACTCTTTTATGCCCCACAGCACCTAGTGACCTTAACTGTCCACACAAAGAATGTTAAGTGACCTGGAAAGCTGCATTTCCTAGACTCCATGGTGGTCCAGTTGCCATCACTACTACCTGGAAGGAAGTGGCAGACTTAAAGGACTTATGGAATTTGTTGGTGGTGTTCAGGTTGCATAGGGTTGTGGGGGAAGTGTTACATATCTGATGATTAGGCTTATATAAGGAAGTAAGCGGTCAGTGGCTGAAGGTATGTGCAAGAATAGTTTGAGATGCATGAAAAGCACAAACAATAACCATAAACTTTTTGTATCTGACCATTTTGTATCTGCCCATTCCTACAACTGCAGAAGTTTCCTCATCACTTGGCCCAAGAAGATTTCAACATGAAGTTAAACTAGGAAATTGCAATAGAAATGGATACACTGGGGAGATGCAACTGTGAAAATGGTTTTAGCACAGCTTTAGCCACTACATTAGAAATGGACACCTTCTTAATCCTATTTTGGAAGTGATGTTATGCTTAAGTAATGTTAAGTGGAAAAAATTGCCCCCTCCCCATCCCAAGTTAAAGGTGGTTTGTCCAAAATCTGACCATAGTTATATAACTATGGGATGAAATAAAAAATGTGTATGTAATGGAAAACAGTCTTTCTTAAAGCACTTTTGATTGTCTTAACACTACAGTCTTTAATTATATTAACACTTCATTTGTACACATTATTTTGGATAAGATGGGACTTATTTTAACAGTTATACTTCAAATATAGAATCTTGCATTTATTTATGTAAGAATTCAGCCACTCTAGTTAAACAAATGTAACTAAGGAGCAAACTAAAGTCTGCTTGAGGCTGAGCCAGGTTGAATAGTGCCTTTGTGGAAGTACCCAGAAATCACATAAGTCTTAATGTTTTATGTCAATGTATAATGTATAACTTACTACAATGTAATTTGCTTTCTCTTCTGCATTTTTCCTGGCATTAGCAACACTCACACCTAGCACAAACAGTGTGAAAGGCTTAAGCACACATTTCTATTCTTAGAGAAGAACCTGTAATATCCATAGGCCCCTTCCTCATAAGGCAACTATCTCTGAGTTACTCCAAGGTGATTTCACTCCCCTCATCCCACTTTACTGTGATGGAACCATCTTGCAAATATTCTATTTCAAGAATGCAGCTCTTTTCTGCATGGGTTGAAAGTGGATTTGCTGTGAAAACAAATGTCATCCTCTGGGTAATAATCGTGTTTAGTGTTCACTCCAGTTTGCATATGTTTGGTGGCATACTAAATCTCACACAATATTTTGTGGTTGCATTTCCAGCAAGCACATGCATTTTACACACTGGATCAAGAATCTTAAGGAATTTGCTGTGATTACATGAGAACCAAATAACTTTCCATGCTGGGGCAAAATACACAATTTTGCTTGGGTCAATTCCAGGTTTTATCTGATCGATCTATATATCCCATACATAAAATATGATGGGAACTTTAAAATGGTCTTTCTCAATAATTTTTAATAGTTTCATCTGCCTATACAAAGTAGGAGTAAAACTTCCGTTTGAAAATGGGAAATGACAACAGGCAAAGATGGTATGGCAAAGCAAGCTGCCCAGAGCTTAAGTAGGTAGTGCACCTGCCCAAGGTGCCAGGTTCATTCCCTGTCTCTTTAAAACAATCAGGTGGCAGGAACACCTTGGAGAGCTGTTACCCCCATGATTCGACTACATTGAGCTTGCCATCGAGCAATGCTTCAGCCGTAAAGCAGGTTCCATCCATGCTCTGCTTCTGCTCTGGTGGTGTTTCTCACAAGGAATCCGCTTGTAAAGAGTTCTGCCTGTGACTTCAGCTGCCCCACGGTTTATACAGTTGCCCTCTGTAGCAGGTTAAGTCCCAGCAGCGGATGAGCTATCGTTCTGTTTCTGATTATTTGTATGATGAAGAAGATGAAGGTGATGGCGATGCAAAAAGCATTCCTCGCACTTCCCGGCCTGCCTGCTCTCTGCCGTAGACCCTGAGCAAGCCCGCCTCGGAGCGCCAGCGGGGTGGGCCGCGCTCCCCGCGGGACAAGTGGGGAGGGGGCGGCAGGCGCTGTGATAGGCTTTTGCCTGGCGTTGCCCAGGCGCCTGGTTGGTGCTCGGTGGCCTCGCGCGCTCTGCGCGTGTATGGCAGCGGCAGGGCCAGGGAGGGAAAGCAGCGGGCGGGTGCGCGTGCGTGTGCATGTGTGTGCACGGGGTGGGGGCGCGGCGGGAGCAGGCTCTTGCAGGCTGCACTCAAGTGACAGTCAGGGCGAGCGACGCACGGCTCCCTCAGCCAGCCAGCCAGCCGGGCGGGCGGACGGCCGGGCGGGCGGGCAGCAAGCGAAGGAGCGAGGCGCCCACGGACGCTCGCGGCGCTCCCTCGGGCTGCAGTGCGCTGAACTGCATTGGAGAGCGCCGCCCCCGCCCTCCGCCAGCCTCCGCCACTTTAGCGGCGCTTCTGCCCTCCTGAGAGCCTCCTTCGCCGGCTGAGGAGCAGAAGGGGCTCCCGAAGAATGCGCAGGACCTGCCCGGGCTTTGCCTGCCGCTAGGAGCACCAGCTCAGAGCGCCCCGCGCGGAGCCGCCGACCGCCCCTCGCGTGGCCGTGCGCGCCGCGGCGACTTCGAGGGAAGTTTCTCTGCCTCTCCTGCTCCGGCGCTCTCGCTCGCGGGGAGCAGGCAGAGCCCAGGAGGGCGCGCTCCGCTCAGAGCCCGCCTCGCCGTCCGCACCTCCTCCGCCTCGGCCCCGCGCGAGCCACCAGTGAGGGCTGCGAGCCGTCCAGGTAAGCGCAGCGCTCGAGAAGGGGAAGGCGACAGAGCCGGCGGGGCGCTGCCATGTGCCCGGGCATGGCCGGGACGGGAGAGCGAGCGCGGAGGAGTGTGGCGCGCGTCGCCGGGCGCTCTCCCTTTCCCGGGCTGGGGCGCTCCGGCCTGAGCAGCTCGCGAGTGAGGAGCAACTTCGGGCTCCAGTGCGCGGTGGGCCGTTGGCCGTGGGGGTCCGAGCGCGGAGGGGAGGAGGGCGGTGGGCATGGTGCGTCTTCGGCCGCGCGTGGCCCGGAGGGGATCTCAAAGGAGGACCGCGAGGACTGGAGTCCGGAATCCCTCATTTGAGCCCTGAATCTCAGCTCCACCGCCCTGCTGTCCAGGGGCACCTGATGAAGCAAAGGTGTAGGAATCCCGGAGATCTCGTTTGCACATGAGCCTCCTGAATTAGCTGGCTCTTTGCCCACATGGGCTCCACTCTCGTTTGCCCCTGCCCCGAATCTTTCTGTCTGAGATTTTTTCCTGCAATCAAACGCTCTCCTCTCCCCGTCCATATAACCTATGGGAATGTTCTTAGGAGACAGGGTCCTTTAAAGACACACACAGAGAAACTTTAATGCATATCTCTATTAGCATATGCAAATCTTGTTTTACTTTGCTTTCAGAACTAGCTTCGTCCCTCTTGTGCCCTTCCAGTGCTCTTAGGTGATTTTAGGCTCTGGTCTTGGGGGAGAGGGGGCGCCCTGCTGCACCGCGGGTCCCTCTTCCTCATTCCGCTGAGTGGGGCCATGGAGGCTGACCCGAAAGGTCTGCCCGTGACAACACCGCCGCCGCTTGTCAGCTCTCGTCCCCACGGCGCACTCTCAGGCTTCCCAAGACAATCCGAGCTGCGCGCCCCGGGGTATGTCCACTGTGCAGCCGGCATCTTGGGAAAGAGAGAGGCACGCGAGCCGCGGCTGGCTGTGATCCAGAAGCATCTTCTGTAGATACGGCAAGAGATTCTGGGGCACAAGGGCTACCCCCCCCCTTCAACTCCTTCTCGCTCAGCTCCCCTCAGTCCCCCCACCCCCACCTCCCGCCTCGGAAAACTTTTTTCTCAACCGGCCCGCGCTGGGTTGCTTGCAGAGTCGGGCTGCCTGGAATCTGGTTCTGAAGCAAGGGGTATCCTATCCCGGTGGAGTATCAGCTCCGAGGGACGGGAGGACAGTCTTGGGCAGGGGAGCCTGGGGGAAGCGGTGCCTGGGACTTGGAAGGCCGACAGGATGGTTCCCATTTTGTTCGAGTCTGCTTCAGCGATCGGTTTGAGAACAGTTAAAGCGGATTAGTTACCTCTTAGCACCTTTTAAATCCACTCTCGGATTTCCTCCCTCCCCTGTTACAACACACGCTTGTGGCTGTTACAAGGAAGGCTCCGATTCACGTTAATGACGGTAAAACCTGTAAAACGACGCGCTCGCTATTCTGGATTAATTAACACGGATCGTAAAGGTGCGATTTCATATGTCGCGAGTACCCGATTAAACTGGGTAAAGTAGGTCGTTTGGTTCCAGTCGCCTCCCCTCCCCGCCCCAAAGAATGTGGGACAAACTCGGTCGTCTAAAATAGTCATGCTCCCTTGGAGTCAGAGGGAGTTTTGCCCGCGATGTCTTTAAGAGCAGAATGCTCGGTGAACACCTAGTGTTGTTTGGGTCTCCTCGCCCCCTGCCCTAAGGCCGATGGGACGGATCTCCTGCCTGCCCGTGTCCCGCATCTGATCTTTGTATCTTCTCGTGTTCACCTTGGACGTGCGTTATTACCTTAACGGGATGAGTCTTCGGCTACTAGAAGGGCGAGAGAGGATCAACCCGAGTTCAGTTTTGCTGCGCCCGGGGCGGGGGTAGAGACTTCAGTGAGGCGCTCCTGCACAGACTTGCTTACAAGGTTCCTTTCTGCCGTCTCTCCAAATCCGCCTCCCCTCCGTCCTCGTGCCATGCCGACTCCTTGATGCAAAGGGGCACCAGGGAGCGGCGTTGCATCAATAGGAGACGTTAGCCATCCGCGGTGGGTTTCCAGTAGAAAGGCTTTTTAGTTGGTCTGCTTATTAGGTTGGTCCCGGTAACATTAGAGGACCTTCCCATTAAATCTTAGGGAGAGTTGAGCGTACTTAAGAGCTGCTTAAAAACACATCAGTTGGGCATTTCTTGGTGTTCTGGAAGTTGGGAGGGGAAAAGGGGGGGAGGAGTAGTAGTCAAGAGCTGGCTGGAACTTTAAGCATAGCTTCTCTTCCTCCTTCTTCTCCTGCCACTATGTGATCCTGTAGTCGCCTTCGGAATTTTCCTGCAGAGTTACCAAGACCTGGGACTCGGTCATCTGCCTCCACCTGCATTGCCACCAACTTCGACCAACTTTAAGTTGCTTGAAGTGTTGCCAGAACGTTTGTAGGGATTTAAATGTTCCTATCCCCCCCCCCCCCGCTTTGGCTCTTTTTTCCAGTTTCATAACAGTCACTGTTAGAGATAAGTTTCTGTCTTAGTTTGCATTCTGCAAAAGTTATTCTAGGTAAAATCCAACCGAAGTCCTACTCAGAGTAAACCTACTGAAAAGAATGGTATATAAGTCCTGTTTATTTCAATAGGTCTACTCTAAGTAGGACTTAGGCTGGATTTTACCCAATACGAATTTTTATAGTTAAAAAAGAGATTGCATCTAAATGCACAGGTTTTTTTTCCAGAAATTGCTTGTAGTTAATGTTGTATTCTTGTGCTTTAGAAAGTTACTTTTTAACTCCCCTAAGTATCAAAAGCTAGTCATTAAAATGCACACATAACTAACCATCCTACTTAAACAAATGTGCTTTTCTGTAAAGTTTTTAAATTTGGTTTCACTACTGTACCTTTTTGGAACATTCAGTGGATTAGCCTAGCAATTGAGTTTGGCAGTTGTCCTGCTTTAATTCATAGCAATTAAAACAAAGGAACTAGAAAGATGTTACTGGATGGAATGAATATGAAATATGTGTGGCTTGTATTACACATTTATTTCAACAGAGTGAAACTGTGACTATAAAGTATGTCTTAATCACTTGCAGATACAGCTTTTTATCTCTCAAAGAGTATATAATTGAAGGTTATCCCTGCTCTAAAAAAAGCCCTTACCACAAGTTTATTTGTTCTGGACCTATTTAACACTCGTGTGGGAAAGTATCATGCTTTCCTCAAGCTGGTTAGCTTATTGTTACAGATAAATGCAATATCCTTGCCAATGCCACAGACAGAGAATGCTGCCTTTTGGAACAGCTATGGTGGGTCACTTGAGGGAAGGGGGGTTAACTATTGAGTCTAGAGACCAGATGATTCGGTTTTTGGTGTCTCAGTCCGCTTGCTATCCCATAACAATGCTTTTTTTTTTTTTTTAAAGTAAAGGACATATGGGCATGTGGCAGTTTTCATGAAAGTCATGTTTACAATGAGGAGGTCATTTGAAACGATCCTGCAAAAACACAGATCTTGTACAACTTGTTTACAAGGTTCTGTTGACTGAATTGGAGAAGGCAGGGAGCCCAAATGTGGAATATAACTTATTTATTTGTGAGTCAGTGCCAGGCAAAGAGCTTGTGATGTTAAAATGGGATCTGGTCTCAATCAGGGGATCTTCTTCACTATTTCACATGCCCATCTCTAGAGCTACTGATTTCAAATCCAGTTCAATTTTTCCAGATTTCATTGATGTTTAACTTGGTAGAGCAGCTGCACCAACATTTCTGGTAGAAAACTAATACATCTCCTTCATACATGTGGCCCA